>NW_007737206.1:30640-56210 GCF_000696425.1 Galeopterus variegatus | reverse complement strand
GTAGGGGGGCTTAACAACTTTGTCTCTAAAAAATTCGTCGTTAAGAAGAATTTACATCCTTTAAGCTTTGGTTTACACCAGCTCCCTCTATCCTATCATTATCAGAAGCACATTTGCTTTCTTTTGGCAAATTCCAATTTTTCTCTTGAGTTCTGATAGTAACCGAGGGCTGCTTAGTAATAAGAAGACAGCATGAAGATATGTGAAAATAAAAATCATGGATAAGGATCTTTTACTTCAATTTAGACTTATGTTTCTAGCTGAAGACGATAGCAACAGTGTTAAGTTACCCAGTCTGTACCTGAATTGACTGAGAAAGTTTTGGTTATTTCTGCCTGAAATGATCAATTCAGACTAAAACTATAAGTTTAATAGCAGTTGTAGGTTTGGGGCATTCTATCCCAGCACAAATTAGCATTTCTGGTGTACACCTGGGTAAAAGTGAAGATCGTAAAATTGAAGATTCAATTAGCACATTCATAAGGCCACTAAAATGTCCAGTGTGCTCCACATTGTCCTCATATCCTCATCCTAGGGATTGAGAGATCTTGGCTTTTGATCCTAGCATAACTACTGATTTGCTGTGCAACTCTGGGGAAATCACTTAACCTCTCTGAACTTCAGCCCTTTTTCACTTGTGAAGTGAGGGTCCCAGAACAAATGATCTCAGAGGGAACTAAGATATGTAAGAGTCTGTTTAATAATTTTGCAAAGATGATGAATTGAGATAAAGCTTGTGAACTGCTTAGTTCAATGACTGGCCTATAGTAAGCACTCAATAAATGCTCACTATCATTATCGGTTAGTAATATACACAGTCTGAGCCCACCAAATTGAAACAGAACTTTCATTCCTATGTCATTATTCTATAGGGATGTCATCCTTGAGCTCCAAGATCAAGCAATAGGTAAACTCACACTAGTCATAGAAAACTGTATATAAATCCATAAGCGACTCTGTGAAACTTTAGAATGATGGGGGTGACATAAAGAAAAGCACAGAGGCCCCCCGAAGTGATTAATTCAGTCTGTTCCTTTGAAGCTGGGTGGCAACACCCCAACTCAGACCAGTTCTACAACTTCATTACTTGATCTCTAAGTGTCAATGTATCAAAGACCTACCTACCCTGGGTCCTGCCTAAATACTACATTACGTGGTTTATGTCATCCACTATGATCTCCTTAAAATTCCCTTTTCCAGTACACATAGAAAGACTGCGTGTCTCAGCCTCCTTTGTCATTTGGTTGGCGCCATGGGACTCAGTTCTGATCATTGGAGTTTTAGTGGTGGTATTATGCCAACTTTCAGATATAATCCTTAAGGGCACGCATGAGATACTCCTTTCCTCTTTTTCCTCTTGGTGGCAACTGTGGAGGCCACATGTGGAAATGATAAAGTGGTAAGAGGGAAGCTACCTGCGCCATGGGACTCAGTTCTGATCATTGGAGTTTTAGTGGTGGTATTATGCCAACTTTCAGATCTAATCCTTAAGGGCACGCATGAGATACTCCTTTCCTCTTTTTCCTCTTGGTGGCAACTGTGGAGGCCACATGTGGAAATGATAAAGTGATAAGAGGGAAGCTACCTATGGAGGCCACATGTGGAAATGATAAAGTGGTAAGAGGGAAGCTACCTGAATCCCATATAGAGCAGAGCTGCCTTGAAAAACTGCCCAACCCATGGTGGACGATACAAAAGCAAGAGATAAATTTTCGTAGTGTTATGTCACAGCTATATCAGGTTTGTTTCTTTAGCATAGCTTATCATATCCTAATTAATAAAAATTCTGGGTCTTCAACATATTAAGGGAATTAACATTTATGAAGTACATATAGGTACTTATGGGTATATATAGGTACTATAGGTACCTCAAAATGTTGATAGTATTTATCAAACTGCATTGCAGCCATTACTTGGTCATGAAATCAGTTTAGTGGGTTGCAATTGCCATGTTCAATGAAAAAATAGAATAGAATAGAAAATATCAGGGGGCATTTTTAGAGTATAGGTAAAAGTTGTTTCATGAAATGTTTGTTTCATTTTATAAGTGTCTGTGTGTATTTGTATGGGCCAGGTCATGGTGTAAACTACATTTCTCACTTGTGGTTCATGGTCAAAAAAGTTGAGCGTCTCACAACAATTCTAAGAGATAGGTATTATCTGTAGTCCACTAAAACCATGACCGCTAAGGTCATGATTTAGAAAAGTCTAAGTGGTTTTTCAAAGTCACACAGCTACTGAATGGTGGCACTGGTGTTTGGGCCAAGGTGAATATGACTCTGAGCTCGCACATTGGTCTTCATCGCAGGCACAGCAGCCAGCATCCTCCTAGGGCTCCCAAACATGCAGCCTCCAACCTTGCCTGGTCCTTCACACATTCACTGGAGCCACGTGTGAGCATTTTGATGGCTTCTATTTGCAGATATTTTAAACAGGTAGCATAAAAAAGAAACTCGTGCAAATTTCCAGCCTATCTATAAAATAGATCAGCTTGTATTTTATTTCTCCCAAGTGGTACCTTGAATACCACATAAGGAAAACCTAGAGAGAAAGGTTAGCTGATGCCAAGCCAATGATGGCAAAGGGGATCTCATATTTATAAATCATGAGCGTAAGATAAGGGAAAAAAGAAAAACAGAATCCATTTGTATAAGGCAGATGCGGTAAAACAGAAGAACTTGAACTCTAACAAGACATATCCATCCCACATACTCTCATTGATTCCTTAAGTGCATCTGTGAACAATTCTAAACTAAAATATGGATACTGCATATCTTGAAAATCAGTTTTAAATATTCCTGGGAGTTTTGCCCTTTTAAATATCAATCTATGTGCTTACCAGCTTGGCTCCTAAGATGATCAGGCCTTGACTCTTCAGAGAACGTGAACACCTTATTGTCCGACTCAGAAAATGAGAGCAGCATTCCCGGTCTGATTCTCGGACATTCGGGTAGGGTGCCACGGCCATCCTGGTGGAGAAGTGTAGGAGCCATTTTTACAGGTGTGCGGCTCTTTCTTGATATGGGCCAGCCAAGATGGTATAGCCAAGTTCATCTTTGACCCTTAGTAAAGGGCCAGAATTAAAAAAGAACTCTGGAAGGACGTTCAAGCCCTGGCTGGCAGCTTCCCAGGGAGTGAAGTAAAGCTCAGTAGGTGGTGTGGTGCAGGATCTCTGGCCTTTGGGCCAGCAGAGGCACTTTCTGCCTCCAGGCCACCAAACCTGATGCCCACAAGGTCAGACAGGTAGCAAAATGAACAGGATTCTAAGAGCATTTCTCACCCACTTTAACTGGGGTCTGTTCTATTCCAGCACAACCTCACCAGGATCTCTGCCAAAAACAAACCTTGTAGCCTTTTCCCTCATGGTCCCCTGATGAGTCACAGTCAGAAAAGGTTAGCAAGACTGACTTTGTAACTCCCACACTCTGCCTGAGCAATGCCACCCTCAAACCGACATAACAGGCTGACACAGACTTGCCCCGACCCCCAGCCCTTTTCTGGCTGACAGAGTGCTCCTGAGGCAGGATCTTTCACGTTGAATATTTCCAGCTCAAATATTCCGTCAAACGTGTGGCCCCATCTGGGCTCACATGTCCTGGCATGGCCTCGCCTACACCCTCCCCACCCACCCCCCAGAAATAAATGTCTGATGTTCTTGCTCTTCATCCCTGTCTCTTTGGGAAGCGAAGACGTTACTCACTAACCTAACGAGTGTATTTAAAAATTGCAGCTGACTGCCATAGTAAATTCATGTCATGTTTTTTATGATAGATAATATTTCAGAAACACAGTCCTGAATGAAAGCAAAAAAAAAAATCTTTTTAGAAAAATAATTTCTGTTCAGAAACTCAGCTGCCCAGTTTTCAGCTGTTACTTCTATAGAGAAACACATTCTTAATTCCGGCAGACAGGCGACAAAGGCAGCTAGGGACTGGTGCATAGCAGGACTTGGTGTGGAACTTATACCTAATGTAGGAAGCTCCAGTCATGGGACTGCACCTTTAAATGTCATTAAGCTCCTTCTAGGTATCAAAGGTGGGCCAGTTGTGCCATTTCCTGAGTCCTGTCAAGTACAGGTTACGGGAAATCGACCCGTACTTGACAAAAAGAGCTTCCATTAGCCCAGCCAAAATTCACATGGCCCTATTATTAAGATGCTGCCTAGTTTGATCACCCTCTTAATCTATCAAAACTCCAAAAGGATTATCTTTTAAAAGCTTCCCTGTTTCCCACCCTTCCTACCCCCAAGTCCTTTTCTTTGTTGCTTGAATCAACGTTAAGTAGGTAAGATGATTTTGCACCAAGTTTGGAGGAGAGACATGCTGGTAGATGGTAACTGACAAAAAACAAACACAGGACTTTTCTACCTGGAAACTGTGTTCCCTTTGATTCAAGACTGAGTGTCACCACTTTGTAAACAAAGAAGATGATTAAAAAATGCTGCCTTCCTTTTTAAAAAAAAAAAAAAACAGTCTTCTCACAGTACCTGGCACTCTCAAAAAAACCCCATTAGGCACACCAGAAGAATACTCAAAGGGATTACGTGCTCTTTGCTGGTTTTGTTTTATAAGCCAGGGGCCATTGAAAGAAAATAGAGCCTCCCATCCAGGTGTCCCTGCTTGGCAAAATAATGGACGCAGATTGATGTGATCTGGAGGGAAAGGACATTAACATCCTCAGACCCCCGGCAGGCACACCGCCAGGCCGGCTCCGGAGAGGCCTTGGAGAGCAGAGCAAGGCTCCCTGGCACCCCCAGACATCTCTCGGTAGGGGCTTTTATTCCGGGACCAGCCTGTAGGCAGGTACTCCTCCCCCTCGCAGCAGAATGGGCGTCCAAGATGGACTGCCTGCATTATTGATTTAAGGCAGCCAGCTGACAATACACTGAGCCTCCTTTTATTTATTTCCACAAGGTACATCTTTCTCTAAACTGAATTGTCTTTGATTTAAAAGCTGAGGTGTCTTCCTCCACCCCACTCCCCCACAAAGAAACTGAATCCCATCTCGCCACAGCTGCTCAAAGGCAGACCGGTGGCTGTTACCTACTGAGGCGAGCTTTTGTGCAGCCGAAGGAAAGACAAGGACCGCACCGTGAACATAATTTTTGATCATCCCTGTTTAAATACGCTGTGTGTCAATCAGGGAAGTTTCCACCCCACTCCCCCACAAAGAAACTGAATCCCATCTCGCCACAGCTGCTCAAAGGCAGACTGGTGGCTGTTACCTACTGAGGCGAGCTTTTGTGCAGCCGAAGGAAAGACAAGGACCACACCGTGAACATAATTTTTGATCATCCCTGTTTAAATACGCTGTGTGTCAATCAGGGAAGTGGGAAGAACATTATAATTACAAAACATATCCCTGTTCTATAATCGGTATTGTTTGTTATAGTGGACTGAGTGGTGATAACAATTTCAATATGTAATCCGAAGAACTTACAAACTCCTATCCTACCTATACGTTTAGGAAACACACTGAGAAGGACAAATACGAGGGACCACACTGGTCAATGGCATGTTTTGATGCTGGGTTATCCTCTCTGAGATGGCAACAGTTATGATACAACATTAGTGAACTGTCCCCACCTTGGAGGACATTTTGCAGCCAGAACTCCCTGGCCTGGAACACTGGGTCAGGACTCATTAGGTTCATTAAATTATTGACTACTGCCTCAATTTTACTTTTACCTTGCGTGGGATCTTGCAGAATTCAGCCTGAGCTAGGCAGGCTCTCACAGTCACCTTCAGTTGTGTGTGTGTGTGTGTGTGTGTGTGTGTGTGTGTGTGTGTGTGTGTGTGTGTGAAGGCTAGGGATAGAAACAAGAGAGAGAAAGCCCACCAAGACACCTGGATGGTGCCTTTAAGAGCAGACTGGATACAAATTTTAACAGAAGCCCCTGATACCTCTCAGCCCTCTCTTTACTTTGAAAACTGATTAGCAAACGTACCTGTCCAGCTTCTCCCCACCCCTGGATCAGCTTCCTTCACACCGATCCCCCTCAGGAGCCCCAGCTTTGACAACAGGGTAATCTGCCAGCACTCCGGGGCCTGGAGAATGGTCTGGACAGAGCTGGCTGCCTTCCTGGAAGTCCCTTTTGAGGCATCAGAGTGAGGGCAAGCTCCAGGGGAGAGAGCCAGCTTGCCTTCACTGGCTTCCTTCCACCTACAGGGTCAAGTCCACACTTTCTGAGCTGCTGTACCTTGCTGCCCACCACCCAGCCCCCATCTTGTAATTCAGCCTTCTTATAAAAACCCTATGATTCACAATCTCCCACATCCTGCTGGGAATTCCTGCCACCCCTTCCCCCCGCTACTCTTGCTGCCCACCACCCAGCCCCCATCTTGTAATTCAGCCTTCTTATAAAAACCCTATGATTGATTCACAATCTCCCACATCCTGCTGGGAATTCCTGCCACCCCTTCCCCCCGCTACTCTTTGCTTGTGCCCTTTCTCCTGCTCTGAGAGCACTCCCCAGCCCTCCCCTCTATCTATCTAGATCCTACCAGGGCCCATCCATAGCCCACTCACCTCTCAGAACTCTGCACCAGGACTGACTCTCAGCGTCTGCCATGTGACACTTGGTGTGCGCCCTCTCCAGTGGAGTTATAGCATTTTAGAGTGGGAAGGGGCCTTGCACATCTTCTGATGCGGCACCTCTCCATTGCTCTTCAGCTGAGGAATCCAAAGTGTAGACTCAGGCTTCCCAACCCCCAGACCAATGATCTAGTCCCTAGGCCATGCTTCTGGAGGGCAAGTTCTGGTCCGTGCCTCTCCCTGTTCCCTCTGGAACTTCCCCGGGTGCCTTTCCCTGTAGAGGAATGTGAAAAAGCTAACGAACAAAATCCCTGCTACCATATTGATTTAGGTCGGCTGACAACTCTGAGTCTATAAGTTCTCTTTTTACTATCCACAGTGTATTTCTTTCTCCAAAGTAAATTACCTGTTATTTAAAAGCCAGGCTGTCCTCGTCCCACCTTTATCTCTTTTCCCCAACTCTCCCCTCCTCCCCAGCTGAATCCTTGTCAAGGCAATAGATGTCTTCCTTAATTGCCACAGTTTTTCTTCCCAGTTGTAGTATCACTGGCTTTCAGTCCATCCCAAGTTCCGGGTCATGTGCCAGGGACAGACAAAATCAAATGCAAGGAGGTGAGCTGCAGAGGGAAGGAAGCAGGAGCCTGCCCGGCTCTGAGTCCCAGCCCCTGCTTATCAGACTGCACGGTACCCATACTCTGGTGAGTCCGTGGTGGCCTCCCACAGGTATGCTAGCTACTTCTAACACCCTCATTTCCCTTCACATCTAACGTTCACCATACCAGGTCTTGTCTGCTTTGCTCTCAGAGTTTGGAATCATTTCTTCTTTTGAACAAGGTCTCTGTAACTTACAAGGAAAGTCATACGAGAACACATAAGCAGGTATGCAGTTTGTGTTAAATTCAAGGGTGACAGCAACTCGGGGTAGATAGGGAAGGCTTCATAGAAAAAAGAGGATTTGAAATGAGCCTGAAAAGGTAAGTCAGGCTTATACGGAGTGTTTCAAGTAGAGGACGTGAGGAGACAAAGTCCCAGAAGTAAGATCCAATATGGCAAAGACAACGAACCAGGACTGAACGTGAACTACGGAAGTTCTTCAAACAACATACCAACAGATGCTCACCAGTGATGTGGTCAAGAGGTTTCCACCATCACTTGGGTGAGTGGGAAAAAGAGGGTGGGCAGGAAGAGAAGGAAGAAGGTAGGAGACCTCTGGGAAAACAAAGCAAGCAAATGTGACTCCCGGGGCACCCGGCCGAAGGCAGAGGCCTATCAGGGAGCTGGCGATGAGTGTTGGAAAGGGCCCTGGGGACATTTTCCCTGCCTGCATCCCCTTCTCTGCCAGCACCTCTGCAGAAGGGATAATGAAATATTAATTCTATCTGATCTGAGGCCACCCAAGCAGGATCATGTCACATGATACTTTAATGACCACAATTGAGGCAACACAGCCTGGCTGTGAAGGAAGAACTCCTCTCCCAGCCCAAATCCAAAAGGTGCTCATGTTACAGGAAGGAGCAGGAAGTGGAGCTGAGAAACTGAGCATGGGACGCCAGGAGTCTGCTCTGTCCACACAGGCTAGAAAGGCGTCCACCACTTTCCACCTATTTCCTCATCACCGCTAAAGTGAGCTGTTCTTCAGCATATGGTGTCACTCCAGAACTAATAAAATGTGAAAGTCTAATTGTATTAGCAACTTCCCATCATATTCTATTAATATGTATCATATTGGTATCCATTGTCACTAATGTGACATGAAAGGCAGTAATGTGATTACTTTTTTAGTGAAAACAAATGCTAATATAATTAAATGGTGACCACATAGGCTGGGAGATATGGCAACCAGTAGGTATTTGAGACTTTCTTCCCCTAGAAGAAAGAAAGCAGGTGGAGGAAGACGGAAGTGTCAATCAGAACTATACAGAAATATTTCAAGTATGCATGGAAATCCATGGTCAAACCTGCCGGCAAAGAGCTCTTCTATAGGACAGCGTCTACCACACGGTGTGTTCCCGGGCACAGTGGGAGGCAATATGCTACAGAAGTACAGCATGGTTGTTCATATAGAGAGGTCTGGCTTCATATTCTGGAATTTCTAGCTGAAAAACTTTGGGCAAGTTCATTTCTTTAAGCCTTATTTATCACTTGAATAATGGAAATAATAACAGCACCAAGGTCAAAGGGTTCTTATTAGAATTAAATGAGATCATCCTCTTAACTCAGCACAATTTCTGGCACATAGCAAATGCTTACTAAATGTTAGAAATTATTGTTTTGGTAAACACAGAAGCAGAAGAGTCCAGTGATGTCAGTTCATGTTCAGCATGTAGCCCTTTCAAATATGCCTTTACTGTCCTGGAATAACTTATTTTCTTTAGAAGACTCAGAAGGAAACAGTGAGTTCAAACTACAAGGAATGAAAACATGGGAGATAAAAAAAAAAATGCCTACCCACACACCCTTCTGAGTTCTGTTCACTACTGAGCTAAGAATGAGTAAGAGTTTTAGGCTCAAATTTCCAAACAGACCAAGTACCATTCTGAGTGTAAAAAGGTGTTGCTGTTGTTTTCATCCAGGTCCCTTGTCCCTTCTTCCTGCCTAGATCAGAAGTGAAAACGCTTTCTCCCTGTCACCCACCAGGACACAAGGGAGGTATTTACTTAGAGACTCAGCCATTGCCAGGGTCACAGAGGCGGCGACCACCAAATGCCTCTGGCCCAAGGCTTCTAACCAGGTGGTAGCATTCCAGGTGACATGTGGCAGGAGGGCCTTTCTGAGATTCCTTCCAGCCAGGGTTCATGGGGGAGAAAAGCCAGGGACAAGGGAGAGGACCAGAGGACCTCTTGTCGTTGTTTCCCAGCAGGATGAGAACAATACAATACAGTTCTGGCTACCCAAGGCTGCCAGAGTGATTTCTGCCCAGAGTGGCACTAGATCATTTCCAAGTTCTCTTCTGACTAGAAAAGACTCTGACTCTATAATGCTGGTCTGGGAGAAACAAACCACTTGCCCATCAACTTTGACCTCCAAAAAGCAACTCAAAGTTTTCCATCTCCCAGCGTCTCTAAAACAGAGAACATTGAGTTATTTGGAAAGTGAATCTATGAAATAGAAATGGACTTGTCCAAGGTGCCTGGTGTCTTTCAATGCCAAAGCACATTAAAAATTTCATTTTCTACATCAGAGAATTCCATACACTTGGAGACTTACATAATTTAAAATTACATTGCACTGGCCTTTTCATAGCTGAAGTTTACGTGCTGAGCATTATGGTAAGCACTTTATTCAATACTCACATCGACCCTCTGAGGGAGGCACTATTAACCTCATTATATGGACAAGGAGGCTGAGACTCAGAGAAACTAAATGACTTGCCAACACCAGTGAGAGATAGAACTAAGAACTGAATCCAGTCTGACCATAAATCCAGTATTCTTCTCCAGAGAATCAGTTGCCTTTGTGGGGAAATGCCTATTCTTGCCAAAGTTGCTGGAAGCTCACTGAGGGAAGGGAATGCATTTCACCAAATCCAGTGAAATTAGAAACTCTGGGCTTAATCCCTACCTCCAGCTCTCACCGGCTCTGTGAACCCGAGCTGTTATTTGACCTCTCTGAGCAGGGTAGCCTTGTAGTTTATAGTTCAGACCAGGACTGAAAGGGAGAACTAATCAGACACGATGCTGGGACAAGAGACAAACCAGAACTGTCCTCAGGAAATGGAGGCATGTGGTCACTCACATCTTCACACACTCAGTCGCAGAACACGGAGTCCGAATAAAACCTCAAAGTCACCTTCAGGACTGAGCACTGGGATTATGTGGCTATCATAAAGGAAAAGACATACGCATCTGGACAGCTCACTAGGAATACAAAAAGGGACCACCGAAGGCCAAGTGAGTGCACAGGAAGTAAGTGTCATAACAGGAGTTCATTTGTCATGTATTGTTTAAGTTCTGAAAAACACCACAAAACACCTAAAAGAAAAGTCATCTCTAACCTCGCTGACCATAGTCTTCTTTGGAGTTTGATGCATTTTCTTTTCTGATTTTTGCCTATGTTTAGACAACATAGTTATACATAAATATACATCTTTTACTCAAAAGTAGATAATCGTGCTCTGTCAGCCTGCACTGTGCTTTTTCTCATGTCAGCATATAAAGATTTACCTAATCAGATGACAGTTGTGTAATATTCTATCGTGTGGATGAAATTGTACATCTCACTGTTTCCCCTATTACCAGACATTTGCAACTCTTTCACTAACCAACTATAAAGAATGTCATTATATATACGTCCTTAAACAGATACAATATTCCTACTACTATTTTATTCTCAGGTGCTGGATAAGAGCATTGTAAATTCTAAGAGATCCAACCAAATTACTCACCCGAGAGGCCGTACCAATTTATATCCCCATTCCCACCAACATTCTGTGAGTCCACCCACTTCACTGCACACTTACCAGCATCAGACTGTTTTCATTTTTGTCAATCTGCTAGGTAAAAAAAAAAAAAAAAATTACATGTTATTGTTTAATTTACAGTTTTTTAAATAATTAATTAGCTTGAGTATTTTTTCAAATGTTTATCAACCATTTGTATGTATTCTGTACATTAGCTGTTTGTATTTTTGCCCATTTTTGATGACTTGTTGGTCTTTTGCTTTCTGCTTTTTAAGACTTGTTTATATATGTGTCATGTAAATATCTTCTCCCAGGTGGTCATTTGTCTTTTAAACTTGTTTAGGTTGTCTTTTGTCATATAGAAAAGTTTTTCTCTTTGAGTTCTGTGTTTCCATTCTTGTGTCTCTAAGGCCTCTTGCAGTTCCTGTCTTCGTCTGAAAGGCATCCTACCTGCAAGTTTATTACAATATTGTTCACAGTGGAAGCTGAGGGCATGGAGAGTCCCCTGAAGACATACAAAAAGAGGGCTGGATGGGAGCGAGGCCTCACTGCCCTACATGTGTGGTTGCTGGGCTGGGCTGAGGGGACCACAGCCAGCCAGGCTTCTTCTGCTTTTCTCCTTGCATGTCCCAAAAAGCAGAAAAGAGTGGATCCACACTGCCAAGGGTCTGGGGCTTTAGGTCAGGATTCCAGTGGAAGGAAAAAAGTTCTTAGAAATCCCATGTTTCATCTTAACAATTTGTTAGAACTTTGTTTTCTACTCCATAATTTATTAGCATTCATTTTTCTATACAAGTAATATTTTGGATACTAACAACTAAACTATTGAACTCCTCCTGCTTGAAATCATCCACTGGGTTCCCGGGGCAGCACTGGGTACCTCCAGCAGTAACTGAATCCGTTTGAGATGCTACCGTGCAGTAGGGCTCTGCACACTCTACCGAGCTTCCCAAAAGTGAGGCATTACTGACATTGTTATCAAAATTAGACCAAAGCAGAGAGGAGGAACAGTGTCCAGCATACAAGATCCACAGGTTAGGGAACTTCTAAGTTCTTTTCAAGATGTGTCATGATGGGAATCTGACCAGAGTGCTGGACCAGAGGGGCATTAGGATCTGGACTTCCAAAACCTCTTTCCGGTGCCTCCCTTTCTCTTCCCCTCTCCCGCTCTTCCTCCACAAATGTGTCCTGACTCCTTTTCCTTTCTTCCACTCACCCCAACCTTTTCTCGTGATCCATAACCTCCTCTAGTTACCCCACAATTTTCCAGCATATTCTTGGGTGGGAGAGCTTTAAGAGTATTCCTGCCTGCTTGAGAGCCACAGGTCACAGAACCACAACCAGCCATCCAAAAGGCCTGGACAAGCAAAGTCCTCCTTCACTGAAGCCCAGCAGGCCTGATACCCCACAATTTTCCAGCATATTCTTGGGTGGGAGAGCTTTAAGAGTATTCCTGCCTGCTTTAGAGCCACAGGTCACAGAACCACAACCAGCCATCCAAAAGGCCTGGACAAGCAAAGTCCTCCTTCACTGAAGCCCAGCAGGCCTGGTAAGTGGGCATCAGGCAGGCCCCGTGGCAGAACGCTGAGTGCAGATGCTGCACTGAATGCTCAGGGGCAAGTTAGTCACCCTCGGTTTCCTGGTGCATTCAATGGAGGTAAAAACAGAATGACTTCGTAGGGCTCCAGGGAGGATTAAATGAATAAAGTCCTTAACACAGTATCTGTCATAAGGTAAGCTCTCAACAAATGTCTGCTGTTGGCAATATTATTGTACTATATATAAATGCTCAGTTAGGGTTTGTCAGTTAATGAATGGTTCCTGTGCCACGCCTTCTGTCCACGAGAGTAAGCACTCCTTCCTGTCTCAGGTGTCCCAAAGCAAGGAGGGCAAGGGGCTGAAGGGGGGCCACGTGAGGCGTTAACAAGCAGATGTGTTAGGATAAGTCACTAGCTTGCCTGTCATGGGGCACCTGCATTCTAGGCTGTTCCAAAAAAGAACAGCAGGATATCTGTGTTTTGGGTTGCAACACTCCCAACAAAAAAAATTTAGACAAGAAGCGGTGGCAGCATCCTCTGGAGGACTGAATTTCTCAGATGGATTTACCTGGCACAAGTTCACACCTTCTCAAAGTCTTACATTCCTTCTCTTGGGTTGATCCGGAACTGGGGCTCCCCCCACTTCTCGCGCTCTCCTTTCAGTTCTGAAGCAGCATTGCAATCTGCCACTGCTATACCGTTTTCATTCCAATGGCCCGTGGGGTCCTATTCCCAGCACAGCCCTACCTCTTGCTAAATGACAAAAGATCAAAGCTTTCATAAAGCGACAGTGAGAGGGAAGGGGAAATCAGGTTATCCGGGCCATTCACCATCCACATACACAGACTATGTGCACTCACTCATACACACACGTGCACGTGCACACACACACACACACACACACACACACACGCACCCCTGCCAGATTACAAATTGCAAAGCCAAACAAGCCATAAACTCTTACGAGGGATGAGGGGGGAAAGCCATGCCAGGAAGATAACAACAATGTCAAATTTCAGACATGAGCAGGTTTTCGTGTGTGTGGTGGGGGTGGGGGCTCCAAACCAGGGGTTTGGGATGGAAAAGCTGACAGCCCCTTAGAACTAAAGCAGCACAACTGGGTGCCACTATAATAAATCAAAATCAGTTATGTAAAGTGTAAAATTATCATTTGGAAATCACTCTCTCTGAATAATTCAATCATTGACTTTCACATCAAACAACCATTTCAACCACCCACACACACACGGTTCAGTCTCACACTGGTCTTAAACTCTCTTTAATTATCGACATTAACCTATCACATTACTCTTTCATTCCTATTTCATCCTGGGGGAGGGGTCAGTGATTAGGATAAATCACAATGAACGAGAAGGACTTTCAGCTGTCCTTCCACAGGGCTCCAGAGTTCCCTTGATCTGACGATGACAGGTCTGCCTTTGTCCCAGGAAGGGACAAGGACAGAAAAGCAGCCTCCCTCTTGACAGATGCATTACAGATGCCAGTCAGGAAAAAAAGGCCAAAAATGCTTAGAACCCAGCTCTGCAGCTGTGCATGGCTGTCTCCCATGCCCACAGCCCAGGCCACGCAGAGAGGTCCACTCACCCCTCTGGATGGGGAGCAGAGCGTGGAGAACCAGGTAAACAAGCCTCGCCAGCAGCCTAGTTCCCATATATCCCACTGGGCAGCCACTACCCTCAAATAAGAATAACAACTGTAATTTTTAAAGCAAATGCACATTTGTCTAAAGCTAATCACATCAAAGAATAGCTTCCTCAGCAGCAGAAGGTGAATCTCCTATTATACTCTTCTGGGGAGGGCTCTGGCCCGAGATAGTGGGGCTGCACAGAATGCACCTGGGGTGAAATACTGCACTTGGGGAGACAGGGTTTCTGCCATTGCTGGTTGGAAGTCCAGCTTCCTAGTTCTGCCTATTTAGGGGTGTCCTCACCCTCCCCTGCCTCCCGCTCACCTTTCAGATTTTCTGGTTTCCATATATCCATTAGTGAATGAATTACCTAAGAAAAATCCAACAAAAGGATAAAGATGTTTCTATAAAGATGTTCATTGCAACACACTATCAGAGAGAAAGAAGAAAACAACTTAAATGTCAACCATAGTGCGTAGGTTCAATAAATTGTGTCATATCCATTCAATGGAGTGCATTTCATCCACTGAAGATCATATTGTACATGTGTATTTAGAAGCAATGGAAATCTGCTCGTATTATATTGAGAAGAAAAGCAGAGTCAGGTGAACTGTGAGATCATGTGATTCTATTTGTTTTTAAATATGTAAAAAGGAGAATAAATTATGTTAGGCTATATTTAAAATTTTAATAATGGTTATATCTGTCTGAGTAGTGTTATTACAGGTGATGTTTACTTCTTGTTTTCTACTTTTATTTCTATCTGTATTTTCTAGTTAGTCTACAAAGGAGCAGATCAATAGAATGGTAAAGACCATGAACCTATAGCCAGTCCTCTTAGAGTTAAATCTAGTTCCACCACTTAGGGATGTGACCTCAGATGACCTCAAATAAGTTATTTAACTCTCCAGTGTCTCAGTTTCTTTATCTGTAAAGTGGAGAAATAATGTTACAGACCTTTCAGAATCACTGTGAGGATCAAAAGAGTTAATTTTGTAGAGTGCTTAGAACCGTGGCTGATGCATAGTAAACACTATGCAAGTGTTAGCTATGATTATTGAGATAATCATGTTTCTTGTGTAATTAAAAAAAATCTGAGGCCTCAGGCCAGTGGTCAGATCTTAGGCACATCCACATCTCTTGGCATGAATTTCTACAATAGTAAAAGGAGCAAAGTAGATAGATGACCTTAAACATCTCTCCCGTTCTGTGATGGCATAATTCAATGGGGATGCTTCTAGTGGGCCCGGAATGTAGCACAGAGGTGAAAAGGGACACTTCAAAGCAGGCTTGCAGCAGGGTCTGGTGGGAAGAGGGAAGGATGGGGCTGGTGAGATACATCAGAGCCTAGCAAGCTCGTGGGGTCGGGATGGGGGGTGGAGGGTGGGGCGGACTGGGAGAGAGCCAGCCAAGGCAAGTTGCCTGTAGACTCAACTATGTGATTAACTGACTGGCTTCTCTTTTTTACAAAGCCAGACTCCAGCTCAAAGAACCTCAGGGACTATTTTAAAGACAAGTTATTCCTTTGTTTTTAATTGTAATTAGGTAGATATTTTATAATTTTTAAATGGTGCAATTTACATGTCACTTCCATGATGCGCTGGGTCTCCTTCGCCAGAGGAAGAGAATGTACGTTTAAGAGGACTGCTGTGTATTATTTTGTGATTAGGGCAGAGCATTTATGCCATTGTAAGTAGAACAGAGATGCCGGGATATTACAAGACTTCATTAAACATGCCAGAACTTTAACAAATTTACTTGAAGCCAAAGTTTATTCACGTTAACATTTCATTCATCCTTCTTCCCATACTTTGACAAAATGTTTAAGTTAGTTTCTCATTTTATTTGTCTACTGAGTTCCCTAAGTTAGGGAAATTAGTATTGTGTGTGCGGTTTGATTTAATTAGCAATTGGGGAAATCGGCCTGGCATGTTTCATGGAAGCTTGGGGAAATTGTCAATTAGCATTGTGTTAATTGGTGTCTGCCATCCTTGCTTTTTAGTTTTTAACCCCTTTTACCTTGTTCCCTCTTTCAGTATGTAAAATCTGGCCGTTTATTATTCTTTAAATAAAGGATTAATTGCCTGAATTCCTGCCTCTGCTCCGTGTCCTTTTTCTCCCCGAGCAGATGGGGAGTTGGGCAGGCCCGTGGTGGCGGCCGTTTCTTTCAGGCCCTTGTCCTCCCTGGCACAGGAGGAAGCGCTCTCAGCAGCATTGCCCGGCCCAGCCTGGGCTTCCTCACTGTTGTTCTCAGTGCCCGGTGGACCCTCTCTGTCCACAATCACCGAAGACCCCTCCTGGCTCTCAGGAGACCCCCACTTCTCATTCTTCTGGAGTCTGTGGATGATAAGCTGGATCTGAGCAGCTCACTTCATCTGACCCAATCGGCACCCTCCTCCTGGGAAGGTGGGGGAGCCTCTCCAAAAGAAGGAAGGAGCCGTACATTTATTGAGTGCTTTCTGGGAGCCAGACTCTTTCAATCCCATAGCATCCACAAAAGGTAGGTTTACACTAAAAAATCTAGGATTCTACCTCACTGGGGGATTCAAGATGAGACTTTGTCCCTCTTGTTCAACACTGTGTTTCTGCAGTCCAGACCCTTGGTCCGTGTGGTATCACAGTATCACAGTGGTATCAGTATAAGCTGAGAGTGTGACAGAAATGCAGAATCTCAGGCCCCAGTGACAGCTACCAAATCAGCATCTGCATAGACCCCAGGTGATGCATATCACATTAAATGTGAGAAGCCTTGGCCTATATCATTGCTTGGCCTGTGTTAAGCCAAAAGCTTGACTCTGTTGCTGGAGCACTTGCTGTAACTCAGTATCCTTTGTCTTCTTCTCATCACAGAATTTTTGACTGGGCACTTAGCTATCCAGATAAAGAATACGTTTCCCAGATTCTGCAGCTAGATTGTGATCATAGGATCCAATTCTAGCCAATCAAATGTAAGTAGAAGTTTCAAATGACAACTTCCAGGACACTTTCTTAAGAGAAAACAAGCATCCTACTCACCCCCATCTCTATCCATCCTACTGCTTGGAACATAGATGTGCTGGCTAGAGCTCCATCTTAGACCATAAAGATGAGGGGCTATACTTTCAGGACAGCAGAGTAGAAATATGAAAGGAGACTGGGGCCCTGGACATTGGACAGGGCACAGCTACCTACTTGCCCTGTATTGCCTCTCCCAGATTCTAAACTTTGTTTAAGCCACTTTTCCCTGGAGGTGGGAAGAGTCCTGTCATTCATGGACAAACCTACTCCTGAAGCCAAATCTACTAATACTGAAGCCAAAGCCCACCCTGTCTATATAACACATTGTGCCTCCCAAGGTGAAGAAGAGGCAGGGCAGGAGATCATCTATGGTGTGCAGAACAAGGCCCAGTGGGCAGAAGTTCCTTGAAGATGGGTTTCAGCTCAATAAAATGCTTGCCAGTGATTAAAACAGTCCAGCTATGATGAACCAGCTACCCAACTGAGGTAGCGAGATCCCTGTCACTGGAAATGTTCAAGCACAGTCTTTTCCAAAAGCTGCAAAGGGGATTCCTGCCCTAGGTGGAATCCCTTTCTCTTACCTCTTTTCTCCAAAAAACTGTAGATCTGAAACAGTGAATGTGCCCTAGTCGTCAAACCAAGCTAGGCCCTTCTTCCTCTCCTGGTCTCCATTTCTGCTCCTTTCTCACAAGAACTCTGTGCCATTTATTTATCCATTGCCTCTCCATTCTACACAGGCCCCTCTCTCCTCTCCTCTTTACTGCTGGGTCTGGGAGTCTGCAAAGTTCACTCCACAGACTCTCCAGCAGCTTCTGGTTAGATTCTGCCAAGGGAGGCACTGGTGAGAGATCATAGGGGGCAGAAGGAGAAAGGCTTCCTGTTGTTTTCTCAGACATCACAGGTAGCTGTGGCACTGGCTGGCGGTAGCCATAGTGGCAGTGGGAGGGAGTAATTCCCAGTTCCAGTCACCCCGGGGGCGGCATCAGCAGCACCTCCTTGGCCGTCCCAGCAACACAGCCACAGGCTCAGATGCAGGCTCCAGTCCAGGGGGGTAAGCAGCTTCCTAATCCCTGGGTATGGCCTCTTCTTCTTTACCCACCTTCTCTCTTTTGCTCCTCCAGTTTTTCCTACCCCTTTGTAATCAATTCCCATATTAAATCTCCTCTATGTGAAATATCTCAGATGGTTCCTTTTTCCTGGCTGGAGCCTGAATGATGCAATCACCAGCCCTCAGGTGTCTCTCTTCTCCCTGAGGCCATCCCCAGTGCAGGCCAGAAAGGGACATATATAAAATCAGCAGCCGGCAGTAGCAGCACCCATTGCCAGCCTCCCTGCCCTCCCTCACCCCCGTGCTGCCATCTATCAGGCAAGACCAGAGGGCTGTGGAGTCTTCAAGTTAACACCTAACAATCACAGCTGATGAGACGGCACTCTGAGACAGATGTATGGCTTCAATTTCTCACCAGGATTTTAGCTCCCTAGGCTGGTTGTCATGTAGCCAGTCTCATTGAGAGGACATTAAGGGACCCATTTTTCAGGAGTTGGCTTATGCTGGCAGAACTCCATTTCCACATGATATTTATCAATACCAAACCCTCAAACATGCTCCCACACCCCAGCCCCCTAGCAGATTTAACTACTAGACAGCACTCATTTATAAACAAGAAAATGAAATCCTTCTCTTGATAAGGAGATCAGGAAAATTCTCTGCTGCAGGTTTTCTTCAAGAGCTCCCCTGGGAGAGAGAGAGAATCTAGAGAGGATGTCTCTGCCAATCCTGTATCTCCCACTCAGGTTCCAGAATAGGTTTTGAGCTGGTTGGTTGGTTGGAGGAGTCAAGGGCCCGGGCAGGGGATCACAGCACCAAGATAAGGCAGCTTGTAATAAGGAAGCTTGTAGATTTTCTACTCAACTCACTCCATCTCTTATTTCAGAACATACACTATCAACAGAATTGCAACCATCAGCCCCTTAAATAAGTCCATTGGATTGTCAAATACATGGCTTAGATAGATCTAAACCCCCATCAGGATAACATATTTTGGTGCATTTCTCCCATTTTCTATGTGTATAAAAACTAATGCAGGACTGTGGGACCAAGAACAGGTCCCAGAGTTAAATGACATGACCCCAGGCAGGACTTGAAGGTTTTCAATCCCCTTGTAGGGCTTTTGTGAGACTAGGGAGCTCTAAAAGTTTAGGGGACACCCAGTGGAAATGGGGTCCACTGTGGGACATGGTCATGAAATTTTTAGATATTCTTATCATTTGTAAATGTGGCTTAGAACACACCCCTGAAGATCTGGTGGAAAATCAGTGTGTTTGTGAAAGTTCCTCTCAGTCAGCTTCAGGGGGTTCTGAGTCTTGGCTCAGCGCACTGGGAGGACAGCCCACACCCAGGTCTCCAGAACACCCAGCTGTTGTCAGGTGAGGACGGTAACTATGGAGTCCCCTGGGGAGACCTGACCCACACCTAGTTGCCACTGTTTCATTTCCATGCAGCTCTCCTGTCACTAAGTAAGGCTTTCATTCTGGGAAGACTATTTGGCCCTATTCAAAGCAATTCTTAGGAACTGAGACCAGAATTGAATGAAATTCCCTTTCTATGTAATCCCCCAGTCCAACTCTCCTTCTCTTCTGCCTGCATCCCAGTCCTGAGAGTCTCCACAGGGCTCCCAGTAGCACCGGCAAACAGTGAGAGAAGCACAAAACAGGGAAATGGGAAACAGAGCATCCCTACCCATTCCTCCAGACCCGCACACAACCACCCACCTGGGCCCCTGGACCCATCTTCCCAGCATGAGACAGCCCTGCAGGGTGAGGCCTAAAGAGGATGTCTCCTGAGCTTTCCAGACACCAGACAGCCCCTTTGTGCAAGAGGAGAGGGTGATCCAGTGGAGAACTCTGACCAGTTCCTTCACCTCTGCCTGAGCAGAGAAAAGGAGAAGAGTAAACTAGCCCTACAATTGTGAGGACAGTCATTTTGACCAGGGATTGACAGTCACTGGCTGCTTGAATCTTTGCAAGAGGAAGAGAGGGTAGGCTTATCTTTTGTGACTGTTTCCAGCTCTAGAATTCTACTAAATCTAACCATGAATTTTATGACTCACCCAAGCCTGACACCACATCCATTCAATCCTCTATTTCTCAGGGTTCAGAACCTAGCCAGGAAACCTACAATCCCAGATGAAACTTGAACTCCAAATATCCACTGGGAGACAAAGCCTGTTGGTTTTCAAAAAATAAGTGACCATTTACAGGTTGATAGTGCAAACCAGCAGAGCACACATGTGCTGGTTTTCTGGGAGACTTGGGGGCAGAGCAGACTGGACACCTGGGTAAATGCTGGTTTGAGAATTGCCCTGGCCCTGGGTAGCCAGGGATTGTAGGCTAGTGATGAGGACACTTAAGAAAAAGTGATCATAATAACAGAAATATTCATGACCAATAACATCTATTTGCATACCACATATCATTTTAGAAGTAGTTATGGACTCATTTTCTCCTTTATTATTAAAACTCATTTCCACCGGGATGGGCTACACGCATATTCCACATGCTCAAATGCATCCAACTTCTCCTCAGGCCCCCTCTTCTCTCCTCTGGCTCTGTTAAAGACACCGACACTCTCCCAAACCATGGAGCACAAAGCCTGGGAACATCGGATTCCTCAGATTGACACACTCTACCTCAAGTCCTGTGGCTTATTTCTTCATAACATCTCCCGTCATATTTCTTTCTCCATGCAGTCACCATGCCCCAAGTCAGGCCCTCAGGACCACTCTCCTGGACAGCTGTAATTGCTCCTAATTGATCTCTTCATCTGTCACATCAGGTCTTAATCTACAGCCGGGTGAGTGGCCCCAGAACCTGGCTGCCTGCAGCTGCCAGTGGCCTCAGCATTCTCACTCCTGGAAGTTTCTTCATCTCAACTCCAAGCACAAAATGTTGGTGCCTCTCTATGCCGCCTGTTAATATCTCAATACCAGTGCACAATCCTTTATCTGCAATTCCATAAAAAAAAAAGCTCTGAAAGTGAAACTTTGATGATAAAACTTGTCGTGAGACTATTTAAGATGTTTATTTATCCCACTTAGAATATCCATACATATTACTACAGAAATATTAATATCTTTGACTGCAGAACACTCACTCTACCCCACTCGGGGTATTACGAATTATGCTGGATATGCACCATCATATCTTGCTAAACCCGAAAAATTCTGTATTCTGAAACACATGTGGCCCAGAGGGTTATAGATAATTCATTTGGGGCCTGTATTAACCTGCAGTAGAGTCATTATTCTTTGTGTCCTGTATGTGGTTATCAATCAATGAATACACAAATTGTGTAATAGCACATATTACACAGAAGGTAACTTTCCAAGCAATGAAAGTGTATAACAGGTTAAAATACCTAATCCTTGACCCCAAGTTATTACAGTCCTAGACCTAAAATGGAACCAACATGCTATGGATCCAGTGAGGGAATCTGATGAGAAAGGAATCATCACAGACTGGATGCTCAGGAAGAATTCTGCAGAGGAGGTTTACCTACCCTGAGTGGTAAAGGAGAAACAGAGAAAAAGTGACGAAGCCCTGGAAGGGCAGTCCAGACGTGGGTAGCTGGGGGAGAAATACACAAGAAATTCACAGTTGCAGCCTAGTTGACTATACTGAGCTACTACACTTATATACAATCATAGGAGAGCTGGCCACTGTTTATACAATTACACTACTTAGAAAACTACTCCTTCTGCTGCTACCAATGTTCCCACCACCACTGCAGCCAAAATGTCATCTGGACCCTCGGCAACATTGGGTGAGAAATCCTACTTCTGTTACAAGTATTGTGTACGGAAAGTGCAATGAATGCTGAGACTAGAGAAATATGACTGGAGAAGTAGCCAAGGTCAAATCATTAAGGGCCTGTTTAGCAGGTGGTAGAGTCTAGTGGCTGAGAGCATGAGCTCAACACTTAACAACAGCTCAGCAACCTTGGGGAAGTAACTTTACGCTTCTGTGCCTCGGTTGCTTCATCTGCACCATGGGAACACTGCTGCTGATAATAGTGAGGGTGATGCTACCCAATTCATCCAAGTATTGTGAGGATTCCATGAGAATATGCGTGTAAAGCACTTAGTAAATATTCAACAAATGTTAGTTGTTGTTCATTATATTACCATTTGAAAGACCTTATGAGCAGAAGAGAACACCTGAAGGGCTGTAGCATGGTCATACTGGCATTACATGACCTCAGATGGGCATGTAAAGTCTGCCTTAAAAAGGAAGAGGCTGGAGGCAGGGAGACCAGTTAGGAGGATGCTGGAATGACCTGGGCAAGAGCGAGGCAAGGCTGAACTTACAACCCTGCAAACAGGATTGAAAGGTGACCTATGGGTTAGTATAGTAAATATCCATGAGTCCATTCTGATATAAAAAGTAATTAAATAAATAAATAGATGAGGAGAAGGGGCATCTATTTCTTACAGCAGAATTCCAATTAATATGTGTGAAAGAAATGATGGAAATAGAAAATCATCATTAAGCAAATACACTATAGTGATCGTGAACAGGAACCACTGATGGATGCTAAACTTAGTGGGCAAAAGTATGATGGGAAACAGGATACTTGCATAGTCTCCCAATATCTCCCCAAAAGACACTTACTAATCACAAAGCAAAAAATGGTAACTTCATAGTGGACTAACCTGGCAGTCACTATTTTGACCAAGTGACACCAGTAATAAGACATATTGACAGTATGCACTTCCTAATAGGATACCCTGAGAACATAGCTTCTGTGGGATTCCTGCCAAAAATGCAAAACATCAATCTAATTATGAGAAAACATCAGAAAAACACAAATCAGGGGACATTCTACAAAATAACTGGCCAGTAGTCCTTGCCAGTGTCAAAGTCATGAAAGACAAACTGAGACTAAGGAGACATGACAATAACATACAATGTGGGATCCTTGTTTGGATCCTAAACCAGAAAGGGGGCATTTGTAAGACAACTGGTGAAATTCAAATACACCCTATAGATTAGATAATAATATTGGATCTAAATTAATTTTCTAGTTTCTATAACTGTACTATGGTTATTTAAGATGTTAGCATTAGGGGAAGCTGATGAAAGGTATTTGGGAACCCTGTTCTACTTTTACAATTTTTCTAAGTCTAAAATGATTTCAAAATAGGAAGTTAAAAATGAAGAAACATAATTCCTTCATCTGACCTGCCCTCCAGGCCATCAGTGGGGGTGCTGAGTGCAGCAGTACATGAAATTAGACAGTCTCAAGTTGATGCCTGGACATATACTACTTTTAAACCTCTCCCAGCCACATCTCCACCATGATCACACTTTGTATCGTTTGCACACATCTTTCTCCAGTCTCTGGAGAACAGGAGTCATATCTTATTCACCTTGGTCCACCTTCCAACCCAATGCCTGTAGCACACATCATATATTGTTGATGCTCAATATGTTTGGTGGTTTGTGCAAAGGAAAGTTCTCAAAGGCATATTCTTATGGTTAGGTTAGGTCTGGTCTTATTTGAGAATGGTGAATAGTACAGTCTACATTCACTTCAGGGAGCCAGGCCCACCACATGAAATAATACTACATCGCCAAGTTCTTAGGGGTTAAAAAGAGAAATTCAGACAGAAAATTTGGAGGAGGCCAGGCCATGGGGTTGGAAGAGATGTCTCCTGGAACTTTGTTCTCTTTCACTCCTGACATCAAATGAAATTAATGATCGTAATGCCATAGTGGTTCTCAACCAGAGGCAAATTTTTCCCCCATTGGGGACATTTGGTAATGTCTGGAGGCATTTTTTTATTGTCACCACTGGAGGAAATGGGGGTGGTGTTACTGGCATGTAATAGGTAGAGGCCAGAAATGCTGCTAAACATTCTGCAGTGCATCGGAGAGCCTCCCACAACAAAGAGTTATCCAGCCAAGATGTCAATAGAGCCAAGGTGGAGAACCCCTGATTAATGTCCTTCCTTATTCCAAAAGTGATTGAGAAGGATTCATGGTTCTCCTAAAGAAAAATGATGCACAGTGGGGGTGAAAGGCAAAGATGTTGAGTGTCAATTACTTTCCCGACCTCAAAGGGGGGTTCCAGATGTTTGAAGCAGGGCCAGGGTAGGTCCATTCTTCTCTAATTTTCTATAGAGCAGAGATGGTGGAGACTGGAAAGGACCCATCACCACCTACGATTGCAGAGTTCCGTTGGTCAAACTCAAGGAAATGAGAATTCCTTTTCCACACTTAAAGACCCTTCTCAAGGAGCTGGTATGAAACAGGGCTCATGCCCACGTCTCCAGCTGAGCACGACATCCACATCTTTCCCCCACCATTTTTTAACCAGCACAGAGAGGCCTCCGGGTGACATGTCGGTCACCTCTGAGGCCTACAGACAACCTAAGGGACTCACTGCTTTGGGGAATATTTGACCAGAGAGGAAGTGGCTGTGGGAGTAGAGAATAGGCAGAAAGGATGATAGGGCAGAAGGTAAGGGGCTTTGCTGATATAATAGGACTTCAGGGTGTGGTAGGATGGGACCACGGGTGACATATTCAATGGAAGGCAGGAAAGGAGGCAGCAGTAGCAGCACCATTGTCTCACACCCCCACCTCTGACTGCCTATGTCTGCTGGGTCTCTATTGGATCGAGCTGAGCCCTGTATCACCTGCCCACGTGGGGCAGACAGGGAACAGCATGGGAAGCACAGCATGCATGTTCCTCCTGCAGTGAAAGGACAGACATGCAGAGGAGAACTCTGGCCTGCCAGTGAGCCACCCAGCCACAGTTTATTCCAAATCTCTTCCCTTTGAAGAAAAGGTGTGGAACCCTTCAACTGATCCCCTTTCTCTACTCCATTTGACATGATGAGTAACAGAAAAGTGATTCTCTCAAAGCTGGGCAGAGGATTTCTGCCAACAGTAGCCACACTTGACTACCACACAGACAAGTCCAAGGTGCTGGGGCCTTGGCCAAGCAATTCAACAAGTCTGAGCCTCACCCTTCAGGAGCAGCCAATCTGCCCAGCACAAACAGTGCTGACTCCAGCCAGCCTCTGAATGAAACAGAGCAGAGCATAGCAGCAATCTCTCCATCCCTTCTTTCTCCAAGAAACACAGCAGGTGTTTCTGTGGCCTGGGTTTGAGTGTGACCTCTGGAGCCAGGCTGTCTGGGTTCCAGTTCTTAATCTACCACTCACTCGTGCATCCTTGAGCAATTCTTGCTCATTTTCTCGCCTGGAAAATAGTGATATTGGCATCCACCTTGAAAGGTTAGTCCATATAAAGGACATGTCCCGGTGGATGGCCCACAGCCAGCACTTGGGGACATGAGCAGTTATCCTATGCCCCCTCTTTCATCGAGACGTCTGGCTGGGAGCCTCTGCTCGGCAGGAGAGACTCAGAGGATGGCAGCAGCAGCTAT
>NW_007737206.1:28344-29968 GCF_000696425.1 Galeopterus variegatus | reverse complement strand
CCTCTGGAGCCAGGCTGTCTGGGTTCCAGTTCTTAATCTACCACTCACTCGTGCATCCTTGGGCAAGTGCATCCTTGAGCAATTCTTGCTCATTTTCTCGCCTGGAAAATAGTGATATTGGCATCCACCTTGAAAGATTAGTCCATATAAAGGACATGTCCCGGTGGATGGCCCACAGCCAGCACTTGGGGACATGAGCAGTTATCCTATGCCCCCTCTTTCATCAAGACGTCTGGCTGGGAGCCTCTGCTCGGCAGGAGAGACTCAGAGGATGGCAGCAGCAGCTATCGGTCTTTATCTGAACACACACCTTGACCCCTGACTCAAAAGGCCGAGAGAGCCACTTCTACTGCCACCCCTGCATTTGGTATGAACTTGGAAAGTGCTGATAAATCTATTTTTATTTATTTCTAATTTATACCCTGCCAACTTCCAGAAAGGATGTAAAGCAGCACAGATAAATCTGTGTAACCTCCAGTGACAGGAACCAGGGCACGCTCTTCTTCCACACCTGCCACGAAGGTCAGCCCACCCCCACCCCTTCCCAGCAGATCAGGTGATGTCCAGGGATCAAGTGCGAGAGGGAGGTGGGGCCCAGCCCAGCACATCAGTCGCCTCTTCCCATGCCTCCCCACGCCTGGCCATTTCCCTCCTGACCTACCAGCCTGCTGCTCCACATTTCCTGTGGCCACACCATGCCCATGCTGGCCTCTGCTGTCCCTGAGGGGCTACAGGGACAAGAAATATCAAGAGGCAAGCTGCCCTCCCATGGCCACAGAAAAAATAAAAAGAAAGAGATGAAATCAAGTCAACAGTAGTTTTGGAAGGAGGATGTGTTTGTTTAATCATAAAAGAGCAAGCAGCCTGACGGTATCAAAAGAAGGGAGCTAGTCAGCCACCCCCTACAGCTAGATGTCCCATACCACTGCAGCTGTGCCCAGCAAAACCTGCCCCCAGAAGCTCCATTCCCCAGAGGTGACTCCGCTGATCCACCCTTTCTTCTTTCCTTTGCCTCCTACAAGCTCCCCACTCTGCAAGGGCCTCCCTGTCCCCTCCTGACCTGTCTACTCACTGGCTTCTGCTTCTCTGAATGTCAGTGTCACCAACCATGTCGGCCTTCCCTTAAGAACTTAATCTGCTACTGACCTTGCCTATTTCTCACCACTGCCCCCATGCTGATCAACACGTGTGTAAGCTCCCTGAGGACAGGCTCATGGGGCATGCAGGGCACATGCAGACAGCACATAACCTCAGGCTGATTAAAAAATATGGAGTCTCTGCTGCTATCCCATCCTCCTACATTTTAACCGAACCACCCACATGCTAAGCTGGCAGTTCTCAGGCTTTAGCGCACTGAAGAACTGAGCAGAGGTGGAGATGGGAGGGGTGAGCTCTTGACTAAAATGCAAATTTTCAGGCACCACCCCAAAAATGCTATTTTAGTGGGTCAGCTGGGGTCCAGGAATCTGTATTTTTAACAAGCGCTCCCAGCCGTTCTGATGCATGGGATCTTGTGTAATGCTTTGAGAAACAGACCAGACCCCAGCGCCTTGGCTAGGTGGAAGGAGCCCTGTCCTGGGCATTTAGTACCGCTGGAACAAGGCCTGGAGCTGATACCAGGTAG
>NW_007737206.1:19719-27311 GCF_000696425.1 Galeopterus variegatus | reverse complement strand
AGGAGCCCTGTCCTGGGCATTTAGTACCGCTGGAACAAGGCCTGGAGCTGATACCAGGTAGATGATATTAGGCAGGTAAATGGCCTGTCTGGGCTTCAGATGCCTCATTGGTGAAATGAGCTCATAGGACAAGGTCCCCTGAACTTTAACAGTACAAAACAATGGCTAACATTTATTGAGCATCCACTGTGTGCCCGATGCTATTCTACGTATTTTCCACCTACTTCTCCATTTATTCCTCACAACAGCCATATGAGGGAGGAACAATGATTGCCTTTATTTTACAGATGAGGAAACTGAAGAATGGAGTGTTAACTAACTTGTCCGGGGCCACGCTGCGGGTGATGAGAGGCCTGGGATTGGAGTTGAAGCAGTCGGATCCCAGAGCCAAACCCCACCACCATGCTCTGGTCCCAGAAGTGACTCCTGGTCCAACTTCACAGGGGGAGTAAGCAGGACATAGGTCACCCGGGTGGCTGCCATAGTGGTCAGTCCACTTCCAGGCTCCAGCCATACCCCTGGAGTGTTCCCGGGCCACCCTATAGGCCAGTTTAAAAGCAAGTCTCATAGCATGAGGTCAAAATTAGCCTCTGACCCACACGTGGGAAGGGTGCCCATTACTTAGGCAAAACTGAGGAGGATTTCAAAAGCTGGAAGCAGGGTGTGTAGGCATGAGGAGTGCCAAGGCCTCCCCAGCTCCAGAAGCTCCTCATGGTGGAGGACAGGACTTCACAGGGGCAGAGAGAAGGGCTGGGAAAGTTCCCATGAGGCCAGACTGCCAAGCAGGGCTTGTCAGGGCAATGGGCCACCACAGACCTTCGCCCCATTTTTCAAAGTATAAAAAGCACAGACTACACCTCAGGCCATGGGGTGAATGGCCAAAAGTTCACTAGGGAATCCTGCCCAGGTGGAGGGCACCTGCCACCCCCAGAAAGAACAGGAGAGTGCCTTAGGGCCAAGGTCGCACTGGAAGGGGGCGGGGGCGATGAGGGCTGGTCCTGCCCCAGCCTGAGGCCATGAGCTGGACCAAGGCAGTCCCCTGAAAGGGCAGGGGAATGCAGGGGGACCAGTGGCACTCACCCAGGGGGCCCTTCCATCCCACACCCTGTGGCTGGGGCTGCTGAAGCATGAGTGGCATTTTCGTCCCTGCTCACACCGTTGTGGGGCCTCCACAGGCCTCCCTCCTCCTGCACCTTTCACTGTCCTCCCAGCCCCAGCTACCTGTCAGAGCCCAGCTTAAAGACTTTCTTCTTCCATAAGATTAACCCTTCCTGTCTGCCCACTCCAGGCTCCCACCCCCTTTACCACCTGGCTCTTCACACTCCACTTCCAGAAGCTCTGCCCGCTCCAGGCTCCCACCCCCTTTACCACCTGGCTCTTCACACTCCACTTCCAGAAGCTCCTCCGGTGACAGGCCCAGCTTGTTGGTTAGGAGCTGGCTCCTGGGTCTGCCTGCCTGTGTTAGAATCTCCATCCTGCCCTTTACAAGCTACGACACCTTGGGCCAGTCACTGAACTTTGCTTCATGCCAATTTCCTCAGCCTTCAGTTGGGGACAGTAATTATGTCAACCTCATGGCATGGCTGTGAGAAGCAAATGAGGTGGGTATAATGGCCTCGGCACCAATGAATGTTAGAGATTACTATTTACCTTTTTGAATGCACGTATATTTTAGTTTTTGCCCAGCTAGTACATATCTCCGTGACACCTAGGGTCTTCGTGTCTCCCAGCTGTGATGACATCAGACAGTTTCTATTGAGGGCATACTGTGAGCCAAGCTAAGTCTATGGACCCCCGAGCTGCCTTTGAGGATGCTTCAGGCTGGAGCTGCTCACCACCTCACCCTACACAAGCATCCATTTTGTTAGCATAAGCCTCTCTGCTGTGAGCCTTGTGCAGTTTCTGCACTCCCCTCAGTCCCAGGTATGGCAGATGCCCTGGAAAGCAGGAGGGACAGGTTCCAGATCTCCCACAGGGAGCCATGAGGGCAGTGAAGGAAAAGTGGGTGTTGGTGAGTGTCCATGTGCATGCATGGGTGGGGCGGCCTGCAGAAGAGCAGTTTGCTCTCCAGCTTAGTTCCTGTGTCCACACGTAACTTGCAATGTGACCTTGGTCAAACTTCTAATTCTCTAATGCTTGGTTTCCTCATCTACCAATGGAAATTAGGATTTCTTCATACTGCTATTATGAGAATTGCTTCCAGCACTGATGAACTAATCTTGCCAAATTAGGAAGCTACCAACCCTCCCTTACCCCATGAATCAAAGGATGAAGGCAGGTAGTCTAGAGGAAGGCTCTGTGGGACCCAGACCACAACAAAAAATAAGCCACATGACCTTTATCAACACTGCGAACAGTCAGCAGAGATTCCTGTGGGAACACAAACCAAAGGTGCTATGGATTCAACAGTGTGCACAAATTAGTCAGTGTTTCTTCACACATCCAGGCCCCCCAAGCGCCATATCATTATGTGAATAGAAGCAAAGTCAAAGATGTGTGCAGAAGTGCATGTTCAAAATGGCAGGCAAAACTGAGCTAACGGGGGGCCGAGCTGCCCTCTCAGTCCAGAGGCAACTCATCCTGAGAGAACCGCACTCCTCTCACCCACACTCCCCACCACCTGAACCTGAGAGAGTGAAAAACTGAGAGAATTTACCTTAAATTATTTAGAAATGTAAGAGGATCACGTGAATCATATGAAAGGTTCTTTGTTTTACAGCCCATTCGATAGCCAACAGCAGGTCCTGACTCTTCTTCCATGAAATGGGTATTCTAAGAATACCACCCCATAAGAGTGGTTGAGAGAATTAACTGAGATAATCCAGTGCTATGGTTTGAATGTTTGTGTCGCCCTCCAAAATTCATGTTAAAACAATGCAACATTAAGAGATAAGACCTTTAGGAGGTGATGAGGCAACGAAGGCTCTGACCTCGTGGATGGGATTAGCGTCCTATAAAGGGGCTTGAGGGGGCGAGGTCAGCCCTTCCTTCTCTTCTGCCATATGAGGACGCAGCAAGAGGAGCCATTTTGGAAGTGGAGAATGGCCCTCATCTGACATGAGATCTGCTGGCGCCTTGATCCTGGACTTCCCAGCCTCCAAAACTGTGAGAAATAAATTTTCATTAATTATAAATATAGTCTCAGGTATTTTATTATAGCAACTCGAATGGACTAAAATATCCAGATGTCCTCCCAGCCCCAGCTACCTGTCAGAGCCCAGCTTAAAGACTTTCTTCCTCCATAAGATTAACCCTTCCTGTCTGCCCGCTCCAGGCTCCCACCCCCTTTACCACCTGGCNAAAAAAAAAAAAAAGGGAAGTGTAGAGGGCTCTTTAAAAGGCTCACATGCCCTGTGAGAAACCTTCAAAGGCGAAAAGAATGAGCTAACCCTTCAGACCCTTTGAAGTACTTACATGAACAGTGGAATCCCTCGGTCCACTCCTTCCTCAAATCCTGCCGAGTTAAGGACCCCCCAACTACATGCTTTATACGATGTGTACCTGAAAAGCTAAGTGTCCGGGCATTGCAAGGAATTTCTCTCACCATTTAATAAGGAATGCCTGGAATATTCAGGCTGAGAAGTATTTCTTAATTTCCTGTGCAATCTGAAGGCATTATCCAAGGGTTATTTTTGTTTTGTTTTACTCAGAAGTGGGGTTGCTGGAGCATTCCTCTTGGACATGTTCAGATTTGAATTAATTAGAATTCCTGTACAGTTTTCTTCGGTTATAATTATAGCTTAATTTGATTGCTTAATAGCTCTGGTTTTCGTAATGTTTAGCACCTGTTGTAAATTGCACAAGATAAATCACCTTCTACCTTCCACCGTGTTTATGCCTAACTTTTGCCTTTTCCCTTTCAGCTGGTGGGTTTGCGACAACAGCCCACACTTTGCTCATCACTGCCCTTTCCACCGAAGAACTCACTTTTGCAAGGCTATTTAACCAGAGAAGAAGTGACTTTTACTTAAATGCCTCCTTAAGACTGTTAGATTTTTTTTTAAAGGGGAAAAAAATGAGAAGGAAAAAAAAAAGAGTATTTCAGATACTATAAACTCTGAGAACTGACCTCTGGTATTATGTAGACTTCTACTTAAGGGTCACCTTTTTGATGCACTGGGTGTACAGAGGGGTTTTTTTCCCTCTTTTCCTTTCTAGGATTATTAGACAGCAGTGGAAGCCCTGCATCATTAATTGATTTCTCCCATGCATTGTGCTATGATACAATTTTTCAAGGCTGTGCATAATTGTGTTCTCTGTGCCAGCGTTCTGTGTTCTGTCCTTGTCATATTGTCATTGAAGGCTGTTTCCACCCTCTGTAATTGGAGATGTTCTACTTTTGGACAAAGGTGTGGGGGCAGCTCAGGGGAACAGCTCTGACATTTACTTCATCAATTTATTTTTATTGTTCCTACATTTATTGCAGCTATAACAGCCCTTTAATAGTTATATCTCCTCCCTGTAGGGTATTCTGGTATTTGAAATTTTTTTAACTCATTTGTTCTCATAGATAACAGTAAAGTGCATTTCAGGATAACCTTTAGGTTTCAATCTCCTCTCTTCTTTTGGCTCTGAGGCAGTCTTCACTTTAAACTTTTACTGCACTGCCAGTCTAAAGGCCAGAGCGCCAAGTTCATTCTAGCACTGGAGTAACCACAAATTAGTGGTCCTGAAAATTTCAGGGAGGTTAGTCCTAAACTGAGAGTGCAGCTATTACCGTAATTCAAAACTGGTCATCCTTTTAATAGAGGGGGCTAAAGGAAGGTGGGCAGGAAGGGAAGAAAGCGAGAGGCGACGAGAGAAAATCCCAGAAGTACCAACTGGGTCTCATGCTACAATCCTGGTCAAAGAAGGATTGTAATTAAATCTTTACGACTAATGAAGCATCAGACTAGACCAATTCTGAGTCTCTGCCTTTCAAGGCCAAAGACACAAGATACAGTTAAGAGGCAACTACACTCGGATTTACTGTTCTTCTTGTCTTTAGATACCGTGACCCTCCCCCAACCTCCAAGCCCAGTCCCACCTCCCTTAAGAGAGGTAATCTTAGAGTAGCCCTGGAAATAAGTCCTTCCCTGAAAGCCTAGTTTATCTGTTTACTTTTTGACTTTGTACCAGCCCTGGAGAAAAAGTAAACAGCAATTTTGTCCACCTTCCCACCATTATATCTGTGGTAGAGAAAACATTCACGTGGGCAAGGAACATTCCTAGGCTGAGTTTTAAGGCCGTGATACTAAGCCAGTATGTAAGAGTTTGTGCTCCAACTGCCAGCTTTGAAACAATAGTTTCCTCCAAACAGTATCAAGGCACAATTCAAATGGAAGTTTGTTCATGATTCAACCCCCAGTTTCTTTTACAGAATCATTATCACACCTTCTCTTCCTGCAAGTGTCATCAGAATCTACCAGAAATCATTGCCTGCATCTCATCAGAGAGGGCCAAACACCTTGTCCACTATCATAACACTAAATAATCAGCCAAGAAAAATGGCTCCGAATTCTGTACTGGTTCTGGCACCAGATGGCTTTCTCCTCTCACTTCTCACATGAACATCAACTGTGAAAAAGCATTTCTTATGCACCCCTGTTGCCACCATTTGTAAAAAATAAACTCATTTCCAACCAAATAAGCTCTGAAGACCTCCATTATAGTAGGATGGGTCTAGGGAGTCACTGATCAGAGCAGAGATGGAGTGGCTGAGACAGGTGCTCCTGGCCTGGCTACCTGTGCCAGATTCTCTTGCAATTGTAGTCAAGGGGAGCCCAGGCCAGGACATCCTGTTGAAGCCTCTAGAGCTAGGGAAGCATTCCCTTCAGCAGCTTCTGCAGCAGGCTCTGCTGAATGGTAACCCTGGTCTCTGCTCTTACCGTTCACCCAACCCCTATCTCTTTTTCACTTTTTCCACCCCCCTCACCACTTCCACTACAAAAAGAATATTTTTCAGAAGATTGTCTTCCACTGCCATGTTGGTACATCAACTAAAACTTCAGAAAGGGATGATATAAGATGAAGAAATAAACCAAGTGCTTGAAACGAGGAAGAAAAAACATTGCAGACTATCTTCAGCCTGGAGTCCTAGCTTGGGCAGTGAAGCTATATAAGTGAACAGTTCCAAGCCTGTGATCCCAACAGAGCTACTCAAAAACCACCCCAAAATGATGCTGCCAAGTTTCTGATGAGGATAGGATGTTTGGAGGCTCAGCTGGGATTTTTTTTAATTATTATTATTCCAGTTGGACTTTGTCCCTGCATAGCTACAGAAAGATACCACCAGCAGGGCATTAATCCAGATGAAAATATTTTAATGTTTCCCCATTACAGATCTGCCTCAAAATGCCGGGTCTTTCTTATTCAGGCCCCTGACTCCTTCGTCCATCTTTGAAGACTTACAGATGAAAGTAATGATGGGCACACACACCACAGCCTGAACCCTGGACTTGGAGAATATGCCACAGCCTTAACAGGGACAGAGGCAGCCAACCTGGTTTCTCTGCACAGTGGCAAGAGTCATTCTGCACCAGTCATCAACTGAATCATGGATGCAATTTAGAGGCACTAACCAGCTGCAAGTTTCACTATGCACAGGCAACTTATTTTCATGGACTGAGTTGCTAGGATCTAAATGACTAAAACTGTCAAAAGTTAATTTTGGTCAATTTTGCTTTTAAATGTGCACATGCATCTCCATTAATCAAGTCAAGATGCAGGCCACAATTAATATGAGGAAAGCTTGACAACCATGGCATTCTAACAAGGAAGACCTTCCAGAAGGGGAGGGGTGACTTCAGAATCAGAGATGAGCCCCGAAGGTCACATGGGTGTCAGGTAGCCTGAGCAGCAGATCACAGATGGTGTGGAAGAGAACAGGGAACTCAGGAAGGGAGCTCTGTACCACTCCTTCAGATCTGCACGTGTGACACCAGCAGCAGGACAGGGCAAGGGCAGACAAGGATAGCCCTGAAATGGGAATGAAAGGAGAGAGAGAGCCACAAATGGGAGACCTGGTTACACTGTTTTCTAGCCAGCTCTTGCCAGCCATCAGGAAGAGCACGAGGAGAAAAGGAAGGGTAGTGTTGGCTGGTCAGCAACCTTCCACGCCAACCCATCCTCCTTCAAATGGCATACCAGACACAGCGGAGTCTAGGATGGGTAATGAATAAAGTGACAGATGCCAGGGCTGTTCCTTTTATGCCCCATTTCATGGCGCACACCACTGTTGGTCCATGCACCTAATCTTTTTATTTTCCCCCTTCATTTTTCTTCTTCACTCTCCACCCCCACCCACTGCAGTAGGCACCTACTATATTTCAACTTTCATCTTGTCTCTATGGATTCACTGGGGTTGATTCAGGAGCGATGCCATGTTCATTGGTCATTTGGTTCTTCAGATGGACCTTAAGCTTTTTTTCATTTGGTTTAGGTCTGTCCTAATAGAGAGACTTGCAGAGATCAAGGACTTCCGATTTGTTGATCTGACCAAGAAAATACAGTGGTGGATTTCAACAGCTATTTCTTTTTTTTTTTTTTTTTCTTTTAATTTTATTTTGTTGATATACAATGTGGTTGATTATTGTGGCCCATTACCGAAACCT
>NW_007737206.1:6179-18362 GCF_000696425.1 Galeopterus variegatus | reverse complement strand
ATAAAGTTAAAAGCTAAAGCACCCTTCTCTCACCAGTACCACTCCAGTCCCCTCCCACAGGTAAACACTGTTAATGCTTTTCTCTATGTATATCCCTCCAGAACTGTATTTTACACATGGAAGAATACACTACATGCAAATATTCTTATACAAGAGAGATAATGCTATATATACTACTTTACTACTTGTTTCTTTCTCCTAACATATTTTTGGCATCTTTCTATAAAAATATATAAAGACCTATTTCATTCTTTTTAGCAGCTATACAGAATTCTATTGTATAAAAATACCATTATTTATTTAACTATTCCCTTCCTAATAGACATTTAGATTGTTCCCAATTTTTGCTATTATAAGCTGCATTGTAATAAACCTTCACTTATATATGTGTGAAGATATATATGTAAGCACATATATACAAGTATATGTAGGATAAATTATTAGAAATGGCATTTCTAGGCCAACAGAAAGGACCATTTTTAATTTCGATAGATATTCAAACTGCCTTTTTTAAAAATATTACTAACCTACATGTTCACCAATACTGAGAATATGGTACCTAATACCCTGGTAACACTACATATTGTAAGACTCTTTAAACTTTGCCTGTTAGATAAGTGAAAATGATACATAGTTTGATATGCTTTTTTAAAACTACAAGATAATCTCTTGTATATTTGTTGTCCACTTGTATGTCTTTCTCTTTGAAATATCTATTTATGAGGTTTATCTATTTTCTTATTGGTATATTTGTTTTTTTATTGATTTATCTATTGATTTATTGATTGCTCTTTGCATTTTAAGGAAACATATGTTACAAAGATCTTCCCGAGTCTTTTTTTCACTTTGTTTGCAGTATTTTTGCTATATGGAACCAGTTAGCCATGTTTTATTTTCTATTTTTATGATATTCTGCCACATGGAAATTTCAGATTTTATATGCTCAAACTAATAAGGTTTTTTAAATAGCTTTTGTGGTTTTATGCCACGCTTAGAAATATCGGTTCTACTAGAATATCATTACAAATTTTATTCACTATTTTATTATTATACTTTTATGGTTTACTTTTTCTTTTTACATTTTACAGGATCCAGATTTATTTATTTATTCAAATGACTTGCCAGCTATCTCAACACAATTTATCAAATAATATATTAATTACCTATTGATTTGCATGCCATCTTTATAATTTCATAAATACCAATCTATACCTGGCTATATTTCTTGACTTTATATTTTGTTCCATTACTTCTATCTTTTTCCTGAACTAGTACCACACTGTATTATTATTATAGTTCTACAATATAGTTTTGGTCTGGTAGAGTGCTTTTTTTAAAAAATGGAGTTTATAAAAAGCACAAAACTGTCAGAACCTTATCCTAGATTAGAGATTATTCCTTTCATGAAGTATATTCATACAATGAGTTTGAGTTTACTTAAAAAAAAAAACAGTGTGGGGGCCGAGCCCATGGCGCACTCGGGAGAGTGCGGCGCTGGGAGCACAGCAGCACTCCCACCGCGGGTTTGGATCCTATATAGAGATGACCGGTGCACTCACAGCGCTCACTGGCTGAGCGCAGTGCAGCCGGTCTCAAAAAGGACAAAAAAAAAAAAAAAAACAGTGTGAAATCCATCAACCAAAAAATATTTAATAAAAATTCACTACACTAATAGCTGGGAGAATGGACAGAAAAAGATAAGGCAGAGACCATAACCTAAAGGAAATATTTAGACGATTAGGTACCAGACCACAAATACCAAGGCAGTTAAAAGAAAAGGCAACCCTGAGGGTTTGAGTGATCAGAGAAGGAACCTCAGGGTGGTAATGGTGATGAACAAACATAAATAGCACTCACGGTGCCCTTGAATTGTCATGAGTGGGAAGGGTCCCTCTCCCTTGGAGATCGGTTTATAGACTGTGTATTTATTGCTAATAATAAACACTGACATTTATTGAGTGCTTTCTGTTTACCAGGCACTGTTCTAAGTGTGTTGCATGCATCAACTCAAACTTCCAACCACCCTACAAAGTAGTACATACTTTCATCAGGCTATTTCATGTTGCCAAGCTGCTGAGTGGCCAACTAGAATTTGAACACAGGTTGTCTGGCTCCTGAATGTTCCTCCCTAATCATTACACTTCACTGTCTCCAAAACCAGGGTGAGGACATGATCCAATGCACCATTTCTGCCTGAAGCACTGCCCCAGATGATAAATCTATTCATGGTCACAGGCCACCCTACCAGCACAGCCTGGATGCACAAGCTTAATGGAAAACTGGGACTTCCTGTGGGATGGTGGCACCTGGAGTGCTGGCCCCCTGGCCAGAGTCTGTAGTTGATTCCCATCAGCACTTGCAGCTCCTCTCCCGCAGGGGAGGCCAATAGTTCATGCTCCTACATACTCTTTGGGCCTCCGGTGCAGTCTGGTCACCTGGATGACCCCTGCCCACCTGGGACCAGGGTGGCCTCTGTCTGACCTCATCCCAGGCTGACAGCTGGCGTCGCATTCACTCAGACAGCCGGCGCTCCAGGCCGGACGGAGTATTGTCTCCCGCCTGCCTTACAAATAAGAGAGAGAGCTGGCCACTCCTGTTTAGCTGTGGCCTCAGATGGCGGGTAGGTCCCTAGAATTAAGGAGATAGGATGAAACAAAATGCCAGCTGCAAGTATTTCTGACTTTAAGAGAAAAACAAGGCCCATGGCCTCCTGAAGTCTGGTGCCAGGAACTGCTGAAAACAAAAGGCCCTCTGGTAGGCAGGGTCAGGCAGAGCACAAAGCCCCATTGTTAAGCTACACCAGTGGTTTTCCAGCTTCTCTTTTTAAGCCACGGAACCGTTTGCAGCCTCTCAGCCATGCCCTCAACGTCTGGAAGGGTTTTCAGGTGCAGCCCGTTACCAGGAAGAAAACAATGACACTCTGAGCCCAACGCGAGCAGACACAGCATCGAGGCGACAGTGCAAAATGTCAATTTTCCCATCAAGTCGCCTTTCATTTCTTACAGAGCCTGTCTCAAATGGGCGTCTGGGAGTCCTTCTCTGTGATCCCCTCCCTCCTCTTCCTGCATTGCTAAAGATGAACACTGGTGAGGTTAGGATGACCCTTGCTCCTGGCTCCATTCTGGAAGAGCAAGGCTGGGTCCTTCCATGTCCATCGCGGTCTCTCAGACTCTCCACAGCCAAATAAACCCTCCTCTTCCTAATACTGACAGCCTCTCAACAGCAGCACGGCCATGGGGGACGGCACTAATAAATAAATCTCCACCTCTTACCTGTCATTCTCTCCCTACTAGAGGAAGGAGGAAGAGAAACGTGAGAGACAAGGGGACAAAAAACCTGACCCTGTCCCATGGTTTTTTCAAAGACTCTCAGATGCAGAAGGCAGGTGCTGTAATACTACTCGCCCAAAGCAGGGGCAGGGCTTCAGCACTCTCAGCCTCATCCCCACCTGATGGCCCAGCATTACTACCTCATGGAAGCTAACCTGGGATCCATGAACCTGGATAAAGCCAGAGTAGATTCATGAAGGGAACTGGGCCAAACTCTCAGCCCCAAAGCCTGCCCACTGGACCAGAAAGCACCATAAAACGGAGGTTCTTTACCTTCTGGGAGTCACAAATCCTTTAAGAATAGGATCAAAGCGGAAAAGCTCATATACCCTACATTTTGCTTCCAATTTCAAGAGATGCCTGAGCCCTCCACAAATTCAAGGACTTCAGGTGAAGAACTTCAGGGCCCCTCTTTAGAGCTATCCTGTATCATCTTGGAGTCTGTCCCAAAGACAGCTAGGTTCTCATCCACCCTATTTTCTCTTCTGGGCTCACAGCTAAACTACATCCCCAGACCCTCGCATATTAGTGGGGATATATGACTGATTCTTGCCAGTGGATGTGAGAAGAAGTGATGTGTCTCTTCTGGTTGGAGGTAGTTAAGAGCACCCATACCTTCTCTACTCTCCCTCTTCCATGGTCTGCCAGTTGGATGACACTGGGGCTACTCTGAAGTCACACGATGGAGATGGAGCCTTTACATAAAAGGAGCTTAAGTCCCCGAATGACAGTATGGAACAGAAACACCTCCTCCCGCCAACCAATCTACATAGGACTGCTACATAAACTGGAAATATAGCTTACTGTGGTATGCCACTGAGATTTGGGGTTGTTTGTTACAGCACCTAGCATGATTACCCTGACTAACACAGGACTCCTTCATACAGCTATCCAGCCCACGCACTGCCTTTGCATGCTGCCCCTCACTGAGAGGAGTGGTGCTCAGCCCTGGCTGAGTGTTACCTAAGAGTCACCTAAGGGAAGAAGAAAGAGGAAGAAGAAAAAAGGAGAAGGAGGAGAAAAAGAAGAGGAAGAGGAGGAGTCAAGAACACTGCCACAGACAAAGTCCACCTTCCTAACTCAGAAGTAGGGCAGGAGAGTGGGACCCAGAGACAGAGGTGCCAACTCCATGAGAAGTCCAGGACGCTCCCTTCCCTTCTCATGCTGAAGACTGAATGGACGACAGACAGTACAGAGAGGGACTCCTAACAACCAACTGGCAAACCCACAGAAGCCGTCCTTGAGGACCCCTCTCACTGGAGGCTGGCTTCCTTCAATATGTCTGAGGCCTGGTTCACGTGTGTGGCTGATCCCCAAGAAAACCATTTTATGTGGCAACTACACATGGCCAGCACGAGGCCAGGTTAGGTCCCACCCATTCCTAGCAGGAGCTGGAAACTATAGTCTACAGGGCTGTGACCCACAGAGCAGCAACCAGTGAAATCCTCCTGTGTCATGGGGCTGACTAATTTTCCAGGGGCAAAGCCTTTGCATGCTCACTCACTTACCAAGATGAGTCTGTGACCAAGAGAGGAGCTTTCACGGCTTCCTCAGAGAAGCTGTTAAGAACCTAAACAGGGCAATGCTCCTTCTCCACACAGGCTCCTCTAGGAGGTCAGGAAGAAAGCAGGCAGTAAAGCCCACCCATGCCTCTCTCTCCCCATCCCTCAGCTGCCATGCTCAGGTGACCTCAGTAGCATAACAATGGCTGACATTCCTGAACATTTACTCTGTGCTGGGCTTTGTGCTGAGCTCTGGACATCCAGGACCCCATCAGAGCCTCTCATCACAACTCAGCTGCCATGCTCAGGTGACCTCAGTAGCATAACAATGGCTGACATTCCTGAACATTTACTCTGGGCTGGGCTTTGTGCTGAGCTCTGGACATCCAGGACCCCATCAGAGCCTCTCATCACAACTCAGAAGAAGCCACTAGTCATTTCTCCATTTTCATTTTGACCCAGAGAGATTAAGTAACTGTCTCCAGATCACGCAGCTAGAAAGAGCACCCAGTCCTAATTCTTCTAACTTGTCGTGACTTCCCCAACTTCTCAGATCACCTTAACAAAGACAGACACTTCTGAATAGAGTCACATCTGAAGACTTCACCAACCATCACCTTCTTATCACCTGAAAACAAGAGGCCTCAAGGTAGCTACATGTGGGCACCAGTGGGAGAATAGGGCTGCTGGTAGCAGAGGTGAGAGGCCAGAAGGCAAACCCTGCCTACGTGACCCTAGGCTGAGAGCTGGCATGGCTCAGAATCATCATCTCAATGTCCATCTTGGCCTGATCTGCCTCTCCCCGCAGGGCCACAATCCCACGTGACCAAAATAGTCACCGCAGAGTGGGCAGAGAGTTTGCGTGTTCAGCCCAGATTGCAGGACAAGCCGAGGGAGAGACGGGAGAAGAACTTTGGACGGGCAGTCCTCCCATCACCCCCACCCCACCCAGTAGCCCACCTCGACCCAGAAGTCAGACTCAGAGTCGTGCAGCTTCTCCCACCCCTCCTGTGCCCTGACCAGAGCTCAGAATCTCCAGTCAAACTAGGGGTATAGCGTGCAGTTGAGAGAGCCTGGCAATCTGTCCCCTCATTAAAGTCTTTGTTGAGTCAGGCGTCCAAATCCAGAAAAAAATCAGATCAAGTGCACCCCAACGTCAAGGCCAGGGGCGGGGCTTGCGCGGGAGGCGGGGCTCGCGCGGGGCGGGGCTTGCAGCAAAGGATCACTGCCTGCAGCACATCGGTCCTGCCTGTTTCCTGGCTTCGCTCAGGTGCTTGGGGCACTTTTCGTCTTTAAATCCATTTCGCACGTTATTACACGTTCCTTCGTGCAATTTTTAAAAATCTATAATTTATGAAAGCTGTCTTCGATAGGGTCTTTACTCTCCCTGGCTGGAACTTCTAAAGTACTTCTCGGTAGGCAGCGAATCACTCCCCTTTGATTACCATGTGATTAGTTTGTTCAATTGATGGCCTTTCTTCTGTAAGATACTCATTGTGTCTTCTGCCTCCTATGCAGTTCTTAAGAATTTAAATGAGCCGTTTTATTTCTTCCTCTAAGCCGGGAATCCACACACCCGGCCCCACCCTTCGGCCTCCCCTTTTAGAGAGCCTGATAAACAGCAGCACAGTTTCCTAGGGCCCCCTCTAATGGGGAGTTTTATGTTGTTTCTGACATTGTTTGTTGTGCTTCCCACAAGACCGAGTGCTGCTAAAGATTGAGAGACAGTGACATAAATGTCAGAGAAACGCCTCGGTAGTGTCAAGCCTAATTAGACGCTTGCACTTGGGGGACAACTACAGATACCATAAAACTCAGAACTCACCCTCTCCCAGCACACGCCTGGAGTCTGGCAGATGGGGCAGGGCAGAAGAGAAGGCCAGGAACAGGATGAAAGGGGATGGAGAACACTTTCACTGGGATGCTGAACTCGATTTTAATGCATCCTCTCGTTCCTTTTAGATCACTCTTGTCCTGGAAGTACCCATAGGCAAAGCCACTTTATGCATCAGGCACTGTAGGCACAGTGCCTAGGGGCTGTGGGCTTGTCAAGGGCCAAGAAGATGTTGGAGATGAAAAAAAAAATTGGCTTCAAATTACAAAACAGAAATTGTGAAATCAAAATGATAATCAAAATAATAATTTAACAAAGCAAATTATAAAAATTATTTTACGTTTTACATTAAAAATACGAGATGAAAAAAAAAATTGGCTTCAAATTACAAAACAGAAATTGTGAAATCAAAATGATAATCGAAATAATAATTTAACAAAGCAAATTATAAAAATTATTTTACGTTTTACATTAAAAATACGTGTGTGCACACACACATATATATAGTGAAATGTACATGCATTTTAAAGATTAATATAATGTGGGGTGAAGCTCTCAAAAATAAGAGTGCTTTGGCCCTAAAGAGGCCACGTCTACTGATCCAAAACACATTTCCTTCGTGGGTCAATTACACATAAATGGTATTGCTGATATCCAAGTTCTTCAGCACCAGGCCGGGTACACAGAGGGTGGTGGAGAAGGGGGACAAGAGAAATCATCCTCACAGCTACTAGATCTGTTTGAGAAGATATGGCTAGGCTATGAAGAACAATTCACTTATTCATTCAGTAAATATTTCTTGAGCACCTGTTACATTCAATAATCTTGATAGGGAGAATAAAACAATTTCCAAAATACAAAAGTACAAAAATCCCTGCCCTCACGGAGCTTACAAGTCCTGTGAACGATGGTATAATAAGGTACTAACTTCGACATAAGTGCCAATGATAACGATGCTTGGTGAGCATTTTTCATAGAGCAGAGTGAAAAGTGAAGGATTTGGTGTTTCCCAGATGGCTCAGGACAACTCCACGCAGGGGGAGGGTGTGAGGTAGGTCTGGTTACTCTGTCTCCCACTCTGCAGCCTATGCTGCTCCGCAGATGAATACAGAGCAGCAAAAGGCCTATTTTTGCCCCCAGGGAGATGATATATACATGGATGAGATAATGTGTGTGAAAAGGCACGTTGTAAACTCTCAAGTGCAATGTGAATTATATGTCTTATTATGTATGTGACACATTCTGTTTATGAACCTGAGTAGAGATACTGGAGTCAGGTGGAGAAATCCATGTGCAATCATTTTCTACTCTCAATTTTTACCCAGATATTTCTCTGCTAAGTTGAGCCAGCTTGTAAATAAATATCCCAAATCCTCTTTGGTCACACTTTAGAATCCCACTGAGGTACTGAGAACAGTAGCCACCTCAAAACAGTATTTAGAGAAAGACAAAACCATCTGAGACCTTATCCAAAGGAGCTTTCATTGCTGAAAGGAGGAGGGGGGTCTACACTGGAGATGAGTTTACCCACTATCAAGGGTACCCAAAGCATGGATTCCAAGTTATGACCCAAGGCCTAGATTCCCAAAACCATGTGGTACAGTGCCAGTATATTTTGGAAAGACAGAGAGTTTATTTCCTTTAATAGCATAGCAAGTTTACACTGTTTCAAAGAGCTTGAGTATCATCTTAATTTATGATTCAAAATAAATCTGTGAAGTAAATAAAATAATTATTATTAATCCCCATTTGACAGATGTGGAAAGTGAGACAAAGCAGACGTAAGTGGGCTGCCCAAGGTCATGCTGACTGTCCATAACAAAGGAACTCAGCTTTCCAGGCACACTTCAGAATTTCTTTCATCAAGGCTCTTGCTAAGTCCTGGTGCCAAGAGCTACTAGAGAACCTCCTCCTTAGGGGATCACCAAGTCTAGGGTTGACCTCCTCTGAGATGACCAGAATCATTTTATAAGTAAAGACCCACCATTAATTTCCCCATCAGTTTTTTTCTGTAGCATGCACTCGTGCCATTGCCTAAGAAATTATTCCCTAGACACTCCCTTCTTTCCCCCAAATACATACCTTAAATGCAAACACACCCAGGCATATATACTGTGGTTCTTTTCAAAACCTCTTCCTCAAGTGCCTACCTTCTAGGGCTGCCAAATTCAATAAATAAAAATACAAGATACCCAATTAAATTTGAAATTCATGTAAACAATGAATAATTGTTTAGTGTAAGTATATCCCAGGCAATATTTGGGATATACTTATACTAAAATAAGACTTTGTTGTTTATTGAATTGCACAAAACTATCTGTTCAAATGGAATCAGAGTCTATAAGCCTCATAATCCAAATATCAAATGCTTTTTTCCAGGCCTAAACATATCTTGGTCCTGCTTGCAATCAGCTGCAAAGATGAGAAGTCTGAACTTACTTGTTTAATTGTCAAAAAATCTGAGGGTGATGGAAACTTTAAAGGTAATTTTGTCCCTAACTCCCATGTGATTACACTTAATGTACTCAATACCAGAGGAAACTGACTCTGCATGTGCATACACAACTCAGAACCCTCACTGGCAACACTACCACTGTCATATCCAAGAAGTTGTTTGCACCCAGCATGAATACCAGCAGCCATGAATACAGTCATTTCTCTGCATCCTTCCTCAGTGGTACGGAAACCCTCTGCTCCCCTACCATGACGAACTCTTCCATAACAAGCCCAATGCCCTGTTGGCGCATAGTAGGCTCAACCCTTACCTGTGGAAAGAAGAAAATGCAATGCATATCAGAAACTGCATTTTCAATAATTTAGCTCAAGTTGGGAAAACTGCAAATAAGTAAGAAAAAAGAAAGACCTGGGGAAGGGCACCATTGCTTCCTTTAGGGGACAGAATCTGGGACCAAAGTGAAAGGAGATCTGGCACCCAAACAGGAACATTCAAACAAAACATGGAAAAGCAAGTGCAAGCTTTCTCTCACTCGTGCATCTCAATGGCAAAGAGAAAAGCAGCTTGGCCCACGGAGGGGAGCGTTCCCCCAAGGAGAATGGAAGAGCTCATTGGCTCATTTGTAGTTTCAGAACCAGGGCTGAGAGTGGCTGCAGGGTGCAAGAAGCTTCAGGAAGGATGTTGCTGAAACTTCAGCTCAACCTCCACCCCTGTAGGAAGACAGCCATCTTAGTGTGTTTTTAATAGTAGAGTGTTTGTTTTAGAATGAAGCGTGCTGAAACAAGGAGAGCCTTTATTTCTTTATTATTTGTATCTACTATATTATGATGTATTTACAGCACAGGACTCCTACCAACTTCAACTGAAGAGACACCTTTTTTGAGAGTGTGTGGAAAACTGTGAAGAAAGGCAGGAAACTACTAGGTTGCAGGAGCATAAGATGGGAGAGGGAAGGTTCTAGTGATTAAGCCATCTTCACCTCAGCCCACCTGTTGCTGGCCACTGGCAAGGTAAGCTAAACCTGGACAGGGAGGGGACAAACAGGAAACCAGCATGAATCAGGGGTCAGGAAACAGGGATCTAGCCAGGCTATGGAAACCCACACTGACTCTGCAAGCTCGGGGGCGGCCCTCTCCCCATGGGTCACTCAGACACAGACACTGGATTTTCTCTCAAGGATTGGAGTCCAGAGGGGAAGACAGACATGTCAAAGGCAATTATCACACCATGCAGTAAGCAACGCAGGTTGACCAGTTGACAAGCACATGCACACAGACTCAGCAAAGCTGTGGCAACAACAGAAGACAGAGAGAAAGATTCTTGAAAGAATTTTTACATTAAATATTTCTCCAAACAGTGCATAATATAGAAAATTCTAAATTTTGCTGAACTTCCTTATAGTTTCTGGTTGAGAACAGATTCTGGAGCAATTCTGCCTGTACTTGAAGGCTACCTCTGTCATTTACTAGCTCTGTGACCTTGGACAAGTTACTTTACCATTCTAGGCCTCAGTTTCCTCATCTATAAAATGGGGATAGCATATCATGCAATTAATCTAAGAATTAAATGAGTTTTAACATGTGTAAAGTTCCAGAGCCTGGTGCATAAGCTCTGGATAAGTATTAGCTATTATTACTATGACATGTATAGTTTAACATTGTTTTTGTTTTAGATTGTATATAGAGATGAAGACACCTTAATTCAGCATTTAGCATCCCTAAAAATCTCAGCCTAGCCTGATGATAAGTACTGTGGCAGAGGTATACCCGGGCAGTGCAGTTAAGATGCCCTAGAAGGAACTCATCACTCAGACTGCAGGAGAACAGTCAGGGAGGGCTTCCTACGGCAACTCTCTAAGCTAAGTCCTGAAAGGGTTGTCCAGATGAGAGGAAGAGGAGCAGTTTGTGTAAAGGCCAGAAGCAATAAATGGGAAGAATGCAAACATGGTATGAATGTAGACAGCCAGACTCAGACAGCAGGACCACTGAGACAGGTGTCCAAGCCCAGCGAGAAGCTATGGCTTGAAACCAAGCTCTCGCAGTGCGGAGGCAGAAGTTCACCCAGCTTCAAGACAGCGTCCCCCTAATTGGGAGAATTGACAGGACTTATTGGTTATGAAGGTAAGGTGGAATTTTCCTTCTTCCCATCTGTTGTCTTGGACAACTGTAGAGATGTTGACACTGTTCCCTGAAACAGGAAACACAGGAAGAGGAGGCGAGCTGGGGATGGAAGAGTGAGGAAGGTGGGGAGATCACTGGGAAGGAGCTAAGGTCATGGCTTCCATTTGAAACCATTTACCCTGGAGATTTTGTAAAGTAGAACTGCTAAGTGTGAATGCTGGTAGGGAATTTGATACGCAGAAAAAATAATCAAAAATCCCATAGCCATCCCTTATATTATTTAGAATTCTCCTACAGAATGAATCAGTCCATATGGTTTTTGCAATTCCTGTGAGATGAGAACAAGTACAACAATATACATCAAGCACTTACTACACTAAGCATTTTGCATGCATTAACTCACGTAATCCTTACATGAACTCTGAGAGGAACATTCTGTTAATAACCCATTTTACAGTTAAGGACACTGAGGCTTAGAGCTAAAGATTAAGAAACTTGACTAATGTCACACACACAGCTGGTATGTAGCAAATCCACATGGCCTGCATCCACAGATGCAGAAACCAAACGTCAAATAGGACAAGAGATACTCACAAGGTCACAGAACCAGGAAGTTGTGAAGCCAACAGTAGCACTCAAATCTGCTACTGCAGAAGTCCAGTGCTCTTTGCACCACCCCGTGAATTGACATTGTAGAAGTATGTTATTTGCACAGGGAAAGAGTGAGAAGGTTATAGGGGTAGGACCAACTGGTAGCCATGTTCAAACCATGTTCAAACAAGGCAAGAACTGCTTATTTCCTTGCATGATCTCTCAAGAGTAAGGCACTTCATACCTCCTGCTGCTGCTGCTGCTGATGATGATGATGATGATGGTGGTAGTTGTGTTAGTGGTGGTGGTGGTGGTGGTGGTCGTGGTAGTGGTGGTGGTGGTGGTGGTGGTG
>NW_007737206.1:2853-5202 GCF_000696425.1 Galeopterus variegatus | reverse complement strand
GGTGGTGGTGGTGGTGGTGGTGGTGGTGGTGGTGGTGGTGGTGGTGGTGGTGGTGTTGTTGGTGGTGGTGGTGATGATGATGATGCTGAAGCAGAGGCTGGATGCTGCTGAGGGTGGAGCTCTGTCGGGGCTAAGACCCAAAATCCTTCATGGCCCTAGAGTTCTTGAGGACAAACTTGAAACTGAGCATTATCTTTTCTTTCTAGATTATCCAGGAGAGGGGAACTTGGGCTGGAGTTGTGTTTGTGTTCATTTATTCAACAAATATTACAATAATTGAGCAGCTACTAAGTGCCAGGCCCTGTGCTAGGCACACAGAATGCAGTGATGAACAAAATACATCATCCCTGCTCTTGCGGAGCTCACAGTCTCAAATTCCCCACTATTCGTGCCCAGCACTGGTTGGATGGTGCATGGGGACAGGTCTTGCTAACTGAAAACTGGCCTTGAGAAGCTGGCTTCCATTGTTTTAGTTGGGTCCTACTAATGGGGGAGGCACTAGTCTAGCTGTTGGTTAGGTCATGGTTTCTAGTCCTGGCCCTGCTAGTGACCAGTTGGGGGACCCTGGAAAATTCATCTACCTTCTTTGGCCTTAATACAAAATGTATGGGAGGGAAGCACAAAAAACTAAATCCGTGGTTTTCAAATTCATTTTAAACTACAGTATTCATTCTTTATTCACTTAACAAATATTTACCTACAGTCAACTTTATGCAAGAAACATGAACAACATGAATGCAGCCCAGGCCTCACAGAGCCTGAGGTCTAGTGGTAATCTTAGGCCACACTCCACTATGTGGGGCTCGTGGGTGAGCTCAGTTGGTTAGAGCACGGTGTCGATAACACCAAGGTCAAGGGGGTTCAGATCCCCGTACCAGCCAGCTGCCAAAAAAACAACAAACTCCACCACATGGAAAAGATAAAAATGGGGCTAATCCTGAGGTCCCCTAGGATCCTACAAAACACAGTTTAAAGAAAAAAAAAAAAAGAAGAATCTCCCAGGTTCCTTCCTGCTTCAAGATTCTCGGGTTCTTCTCTCCAAGGCTGGGGCAATGGCAGCCCCAGGAATGTAGGCTCTGCACGCCTGTCTTCAGTCCTAGGTCTACTGCGTATTTCTGAAATTTTGTCCAACATGCCCCAAGCACTGAAGCTTGTCAAGGTTCTACCGCTTTGCTCCATTGGTCTGTGCTGGGGAAGCCAGCCGTTTGCACGACACTCTCCGTGTGCCTCGTTCAAACCAGGCCAAGAAGGGAAGGCCATATTTTCATCTGGAGACAGAAGGATTTTCATTACTCCCCAAGCACACAGAGAGCCCTGGAGAGGCTACAATGGATTTTAGCAAAGGCAAGACAAAGAGGCACAATTGTGAGTTGCTCATTCCCAGAGAATCCTTTTTTTTAGAGAGAAGGGGAACGAAAGCCCAGCTCCCCTATTCCCTTGCTAGTTTTGCAAAACAAACAAGAGCAGATAATTTTCATCCATTGGCTTTGTTTTTCCCTTCCAAAGAAACCCTTCCGTCCTCCACGGAAGACCTGTTTGAGGTTTGCTGCACACTGGCTGTCCACTTGGTGAGCAGGGATTTAATTTTTTTTTTTTTCTTTCTCACACCATTCTGTGCCAACATGCGCCTGACCATTTCCAGATGAAACGCTGCCTTTACCAGAACGAAATGTTTGCGAAAAAGGTCTTTAATGAACTGAAAACGTTAATTTGAAAGTCTCCTCTGTGGAAAGAGTGAGACTTGGGGAAGGAAATGACACACAGCCTGTGGACTGGCAGATGGCTGGTTTCTCTCAAGTTTTTCAGAAAGGAGATGGAGAAGGGGCTACATTAGGTTGGAATCCAACATGGACCCTCACTCAGAGTGCAGAACCAGAATGGCAAGTCTGAGCTCCCTGCACATGCTCAGTTTTGTTTGCTATTTTATATGTCTGTATACACAGGATTCCCCCTTGTGAAAAACAATATACAGTCCCCCAGGACCCATAAGAGTCCCCTCTCCACCACCAGGAATTCCAGCAAATGCCCCACTGGCATTATTTCAAAGGTAACCTCAATAGCAGTGATGTTCATATTAACAGCAACAACCACCACTAACACCACCACTTTTTTTTAATCAAGGTGTTATTCTGCCCCCCGCCCCCACCGTCACTGCCACCCGTTATCGCACGCAGAGGAGAAAACATGAAAGTTACAGACTCTGCTAAGAATGCTGATTATAAGTCACTGGGCAGATGTAATTACAGGAATTGCTCTCCCTTGCTGAGCTGATATTTATTTCAGCAGTTCTGACCCTTCACAGGGATCTTGCTGCTGCCCCCCCACCCCACACCACATTCCTCCCCCCCA
>NW_007737206.1:0-1122 GCF_000696425.1 Galeopterus variegatus | reverse complement strand
GAGGACAAAAATCAAAGAGACCTGGGCTTCACTCACCAGATGAGCGTGGGGATGTGCACTTGCTGCCAAGTGTCTGCCAAACTGGCACTGGCTAGGATGGGGCAATGAAGAGCTCAAGTGGAGAACCCATAAAGGAACACAGGTTTGCCTCGAATTACACAATAGACATATATCATAAAAATAAAATAGAAATCATTTTAATAAATCGATCCACTATCGGTGTACCAGCTATTGTTCCCAAAGTGAAACTTTTTGTAATTTGAAAGAGAGAAAAAAAAAAAAACAGCTGCTATTTATCTTTCAGGCCAATTTGTGTTTCTAGGTATGATATGAAGATTTTATTAAGTAAAGAACATCAAGATAAAAGGTTTTTCTGAATTTTTTAAAATATGCAATTTCAGCCAGAAATGTAGCTACAAAGTACAGGAACTGAAGTAAACTAAGAGAGGAAACGAGAAGAAGGGAGAAATGGAAAAGGAGAGAAAAAGAGGGAAAATTCCCACTGGGATTTGACAAATCCAATTCAATGAATTAAGGTGCCCATNCCCACACCACATTCCTCCCCCCCATCCCCCCCAAAGGGCTTTTCTAACTGAAAGCAAACCCAAGCCAAGTCCCACTCATACTCTCGGCCAGGTGCCAGGAAAAGTGTAAATTTTCGTGAGCTCGAGCTGTTTTGCCAGAAGTCTGCAATGTGTCTGGACATGAACGGTTATTCCCTTTTGTGAGGCCAGACCTGAGCACCAGGAAGTTCTAGAAGCAGCACATGGAGAGAAATGGAGTGACCAGAGGAAGGGGCAAAAACAGCCTGTCTGCAGGGCGTCCTGCCTGAGACCAGAGCCAGTCCCTTATTGCCCTTAAAAAAAAAAAAAGAAAAAGTAAATCTTTTTAAGACTCCGTATTCCAATTGTATGCTGTTAACTTTGTTCCCAAGGGTATTTCTCTACTAGGACTTCACCCTTCCTAATGGAAATTAAACCAGTATGTTTGAGTGTGTGTGTGTGTGTGTGTGTGTGTGTGTGTGTGTGTGTGTGAGAGAGAGAGAGAGAGAGAGAAAGGGAGAGAGAGAGAGAGACAGAGACACACAGAGACACAGAGAGAGAGAGAGAGAGAGAGAGAGAG
>NW_007737205.1:54912-55667 GCF_000696425.1 Galeopterus variegatus | reverse complement strand
AAGGAGCCGGCAAGTCTGCGAAATGCCACCGGTGGTTCTCATCCCAGACTGCATGTTAGAGCCACCTGGCGACGTATTTTCGTTTTTTAATACCTGACTCAGATCTTCTGGGGGAGGGGCCAGGTAGTAGCACAGTATTTATACGGGGTCCCCGGGGGTTTCCAGCGCTCAGCCGGGCCCAGAATAAGCGCCCTGGGGCAAGCTAAGTAGAAGGGGGCACGGTAAACAATTCTGTAAGCGAATAGTTACTGGAAACATTTTCTTGAAATCTTGTTAAAGGAAAACAACCACGTACAAATGCTCATGTGCAATATAAGCCCATTTCTGCAAAAAGTTAAGACTAGAAATTAATCTTGGCTATGAGAAATGTGTGGTGTCCTTAGTTATTTGAATTTACAATATTTTTACCATGAACTGTCGTGGATGTTACATTAAGAAAACTATTTAGCACCTAAGATGCACTTTTCCACACAACGTAGCAACACTGAGCGGTGCCGTCTGCTGAGGGGTCCGCTGTCGCTCGCAGTTGCGCAGACGCACCCTGCGCCCGGCCTCGGGTTCTCGGCAGAGCAGGACCCGAGCCGGCTCCGCCCCCACTTCCGGTCGCTTCGCCCCACCCACCCGCGTTCCCGGATGCTCTCCTTGGCCTCTCTCCAGGAGCCTCACTCTCCTCGGCGCTGTCCTTGTCGTCCGCGGCCGTCTGGCTTCCCTGGAGTGCTTTGTTTGCGACGCTGTCGTGTAACAGCGCGCTTTAC
>NW_007737205.1:31983-53779 GCF_000696425.1 Galeopterus variegatus | reverse complement strand
GAGGGCCTGTCCACCGCCTTCCACCACTACTTCAGCAAGGCCGACCACTTCCGCCTGGGCTCGGTGCTCGTCATGCTGCTGCAGCAGCCCGACCTGCTGCCCAGCGCGGCGCAGCGCCTCACCGCGCTCTACCTGCTGTGGGAGATGTACCGCACCGAGCCGCTCGCCGCCAACCCCTTCGCCGCCAGCTTCGCGCACCTGCTCAACCCCGCGCCGCCCGCCCGCGGCGGCCAGGAGCCCGACCGGCCACCGCTCTCAGGTACCTCCCCAGGCCGGGTGTACGCCGCGTGGGGAGTTAGGCGCGCATCTTTCCTCCTGCACGTCTGGGAACTCACCCGCCAGGGGAATCAAGTATCCTTTTGGAATGATCACCTCACCCGCCCCCCGCGCCAGTAGCTCAGATGTATGGAGAAGTGGTAGTTTCGTTACAGATTCATGGCCCCGAATATTATTCCTCGGAACTGTACAGGCCGTCGAATCTTGCAGCTCAGTGTAGGGCTTGACACTTTTAGTGCCTCGAATACAGTGCGTTCTTCTAAAGCCCATATGACGTGTGTGAAGTTATAACTAAGGACACACTAGATCCGCCAACGGTTTTAAGTCTCAGAGAAGTCAACTGAGAACCCGACGAAGTTGTTGGGCGGAAATAGACAATAAACAGTAGTATTTAAAGACTTTGCAGGTGCCTTTCTTGGTCTGTTAGGTATCCCTGGATAATAGAAGGTACTCTCAAATTCACATCTTGATTAGAAAAGGTATGACTGCTGGACATTATGTAAAACGTATAAGGGCAGCATGGCAGCATTGGTGAGATCAGACCAGCAGGTTAGATGCAAGTTTGCTTTTTTTTTTTTTTTTTTAAGCTCAAGCAGGAGATGCTTTATGAGGATTTACTTTGGGAGAAGACTCGCAGCCATAAGACGAGAAAGGGGCAGAGGGGATGGTGATGAGTGATAAGGGGACATGGAGGACTTAGGGACCAGTGTGGTGAGGGACGCAGATAGTTAGAAGTAGGAAACAGTTTGATCTTACAGTCCTCAACCAGTGAAAGAAGGGCAAACCACTGTGTAGATAGGGCCTGCAGTGAGTCAAAGTGAAGGCAGCAGATTTTGAGGAAATACCAGGGGCTTGTTTTGTGGCACCGGAGGGCTCCTACGCTTTAAGCTAGTTGCTCTTCCTACCTGGCAACCCCTCTGGATCTAAAGCATCTGTGATTAGTTTCCCGCTCTAAGAAGGGCCACCTTTGTGTTGGACTGAGATGCCCTTAGGGTATAGGTATACTTAACCTGGCTTTCAGGAAATTTGTGGCTTCCCAGAAAGTGAATGCACTACCCTAGGGTGCTCATAGTAGAGGATGGGGACAGTGTGGGATTTAGGTCAGAGAGCAGGTATAGGTATACTTAACCTGGCTTTCAGGAAATTTGTGGCTTCCCAGAAAGTGAGTGCACTACCCTAGGGTGCTCATAGTAGAGGATGGGGACAGTGTGGGATTTAGGTCAGAGAGCCCTTTGAATTCTGACAGGCAGGTTAGGCTAAGGAACCCTGACTTACATAATGCTATTCTCAAATGCATTGAGTCTAAACCTATATGTAGTCCACAGATTGCACTGTAAACATAAATTTGCCAAGGAAGGGGAGGAAGTTGCCAGGGAAGGAACCTATGGATGGGTTATTTAACCTCTCTGTGCCTTAGTTTCCTCATCTGTAAAATGCAGGTCATCATAATTCCTAGCTGGTACAGTTGTTATGACGAATAAAAGGATTTATAATAAGTGTTACCAGTCATGACCATTGTTAAAGTAGGTAGGGGTGGTGTGTAAATACACAGAAGAGGAAATACCAGTGCCAAAGCCCCCTCCTAGAGCTTCTGATAGTGTACATTTAGAGCGAGCATGTAATGGGTGTATTTTTAAAAAGCTTTTCTGTTGATTCTGAGCAGAGTCAGAGTTGATCATGTGTCTGGAAGTACAAAATATGGCTTCCTCGCACTCCAGAAGCTTGCAGTTTGGTTGGAGAGACAAACATAGTGTTAACACAGTGTGGTAAGGGGTCTACTAGACATCGCATACAAAATCCTGCTTGGTAGCACAGAGGAAAGAATGACTGCCTGCCTGTGGAGCTGGAGAGATTCTCAGAGGGAGTGATATTTTTGTGGGATATTGATTAGAGATGAGGGTGAGAGGGAAGAGTGTGGGCCTGTATTGTTGAAGAACTGGGTGTATTCATAGAAGCTGAGAGGTTTTGTGCAATTGAAGTGTAGGGTACATGGATGGGAGGAGAGTTCAAGAGGTGGGATTAGGAAGATGAGTCAGGACCAGATTATGAGGGGTCTTGTAATGGTGTAGAAGTTTGGCTTTAATTCATTGTAAACAGATTAAGTAATATGATCAGCTTTGTACTCTAGAAATACAGTATAGCTAAATGGTAAGGGGGAGTGCAGACTGGGTAGAGGGTGGGCAGGGGTCAAAACTGGGAGCTGGGGAAATCAAAAAGGCTGTCCTGTAGTCCAGGCAAGAGAGGAGGGGCGTGGGGATGGAGCTGAGGGAACACAGTCTGGTGACATTGCAAGCAGTAGGATAGATAGGTTTGGTGAGCAAGTGAATATGGGACAGACGGACGGGAAGGAACCTTCAGCATTATGGGAATTTCATAGCTGCACTGCGTATTGAAGCAGGTGTGTGAAGTGTATTCGTGTTGCTGGTGATTGCTTCCTTCTCTTTTCAGCTTTTACATCAGTTGCTGGCAGCAGCAAAGAAAGAAAAACATTTCTGAGAACTATAGTTTTTACTATGTTTTTGCTTGTATAAATGAGCTTTAGCGTTTGTAGGAATTGAGGCACTTCAGAACATTGAGTTCTTAATAGCTACAAAAACTTTAAGTTTCATTAATAGTGCCACAGATCATAGAAGTTCAAATGACATACTTAATTACATAGTTTATAAATAAGTGTACAGCATATATTTGGTTAACTGAAACTTAATTATAGTTTATTTTCAAAAAATATGTGGGTTGAAACAGCAAGTAACAAATACTAATTTCACCAGTTTAAAGTTAAGTTTTAAAAGTAGCCATTGGAGAAATCGTTATACATTTTTGTTCACAGGATTTTTACCTCCTATAACTCCACCAGAAAAGTTTTTTCTTTCCCAGCTGATGCTGGCACCCCCAAGGGAACTCTTCAAAAAGACGCCTCGCCAGATTGCATTGATGGACGTCGGAAACATGGGCCAGTCTGTGGACATTAGTGGACTTCAGTTAGCCTTGGCTGGTAAGGAAGAATCAGTGATTGGGGCATTATTGTGTGGTAGGATGAGGCCCCCTTTTTTGAGGTGCTCTACTTAAAATGAAGGTCTTTGTAACTGTGCTAAAAGGTTAGTATCTTCCATAAAAAAAGTAGTTTCAGTACTGGATCCTAAATGGAAGTGTTTATTTTTTGATGCTAATACAACATGTAAATTCATTTTCAGTTTTTACTTGAATTGATTGCTTTTCCAAATTTAGAAGAATGCTAGGTAAAATATAGTTTTTTTAAAAAAATTGTTTTAGAGCCAGCCCTGTGGCTCACTCGGGAGAGTGCAGCGCTAGTAGCGCCGAGGCTGTAGGTTCGGATCCTATATGGGGATGGCCAGTGCGCTCGCTGGCTGAGCGTGGTGTAGATAGCTCCAAGCCAAGGGTTATGATCCCCTTACCGGTTAAAAAAATGCAAAACAAACAAACAAAAAAAATTGTTTTAATTGGAAGACTTAATACTGTTAAGGTGTCAGTACTTCCCAAAACAATATACAGAGTCAGTGCATTCTTGTTAAAATCCCAACAACATTTTTTGCAGAAATAGAAAAATCCATCTTTAAATTCAAGGGCATCTTGAGGGACTCTGAATAGCCAAAATGCTATTCCCTTGGCATCCTTGTTGAAAGTCATTTGTCCATGTATGGGAGGGTTAATTTCTGGGTTTGTTATTCCATTCCATTGGTCTGTATGTCTGTCTTTATGCCAGTACCACACTGTTTTGATTACTGTAGCTTTGTACTATGGTTTGAAATCAGAAAGTGTGAGACTTCCAACTTTCTTCTTTTTTGAGATTGTTTGGTATGTTTTGTGTTACATATGCAAGCAAATGAATGAGTGCTCTTGAAGCGAACACCCTGTCCTGACAGAAAATAGTAGGAGGATCTTCTCGAACGGTGGTGAGAGAGAGCTTCTCTAAGTTCTGGAGGATAAGAGGAGACTTCTTGCTTGCCTGCTCTAGGCATGGGTCTTATCACTTATCACTTGAGAGTGGTTCATTTGGGAAATTCTGATACTTGTATATAGCCAGATTTGTGACCCTTGACCTTGTGATAAAGTGAGCTGCAGTGTTAATTCTGACAATGCCCATCCTTCTTAAACTTCATACATCTGTGACATTTAGCTTCTATATAAGGTGATAAGTTCTGATAAACTTTTTTCTTTGGAACATTCTGAACCTCACTTTTTAACTACTGGGTATTAACAGTATAACAATGGTTATTTTCTGAGAATCTTTTTAAGACTTTTAAGGTTGAAGGTACACAAAAGTTCTTATTAGCCACTAGTGCCAGATATAATGTAATAATAGAAATAAAATGATTATTTTCCTAACCAAAGGTAGTTTGAAAATTGGATATAGAGATGATAGGCAATTTCAGTCATCTTACCTTCATCAGTGATATACATTCTTTATTTCTTTTTTTGGTGGCTGTCCGGTATGGGCATCTGAACAGAGGTGATGTATATTCTGATGAGTCTAACTTAGTATTTAATAACGTGACAATCAAATCGGACCTCCCTTTCAACTTGTGATGACTTCAGTCAGCCTGTGAGGAAGTTTTTGAAGTATGTCAAGTGCTGAGAAGAATACAAGGGTACTTCAAAAGTTTGTGCAAAAATAGAATTAAAAGGTAAATGAATCTTTCCATGAACTTTTTGAAGTACCCTCGGAAGTGCCTAGAGTAAGGATTGAGAAATTTGGCAGAGTGGCTAAGATGACTGCTTGCTTTTGTCTAAGACACCCAGATTGAAGATGTCCCTAATCCATCCATTTTCACAAGTGCAAAAAACCCCAAAAAACAAAAAAACACACCTCCCTTGCCCTAGCCGGCAGAAGCCTGAAATTCAGATGTCTTACTGTGGGATCTGTGGGTTAAAGGTGTTTTTATGGATGATACAGTTGGTGTTTTAACTTTTTTTTTTTTTTTTTTGTCCTTTTTGAGACTGGCCGCACCGCGCTCAGCCAGTGAGCGCTGTGAGCGCACCGGTCATCCCTATATAGGATCCGAACCCGCGTCGGGAGCGCTACCGGGCTCCCAGCACCGCACTCTCCCGAGTGTGCCACGGGCTCGGCCCATTGGTGTTTTAACTTTAAAGAAAAAAGCCGACAAGTTAAACGTAAGGGGCAGAATTTTACCGTGTTAACAATGACAGTGTTCATCTCAGAGGTTTTATTAAAAACTCATGACGAACACCTACTACTTACTCCTTTACTGCATAATTTGCCAATTTAAATTTTTTTGTACATCTTGATCAATAGTATGTTATCTAACTATTTGTACTTCAGCAATCTGAGATGAAAAAAAAATCTCAGGATAATTTTAGTTAGCATTTTTCTTACTAAATGAGTGAGGTCGAACGTCTTGTCATATGTCTAAGGAATCTTTTCATTTGTGTCAGGCCATTTTTCGATTTGGATGATGGTTTTTTATTGACTTTTATAACTCTTTATTCAGGAATTTTTAGCCTTCTATGCTTTTAAAATGACAAAATGTGAAATATGGTACTTCATAAAACATGCATTTACATTTTAAGGAATTATAAAAAGTGAACCTGGAGTAACCACCATTCAGGTTAAGAAATGGAATATTTTGGGGGCCTAGAGGCTCCCTGTGTGTTTTTCCCAATTGCTGCCCACCCTCACCCGCATCACTAACCTGACTTTTGCGGTGATCATTCTCCATTTGTTATATATCCTTCCCTCCTGTGCATGCCTATAGTCGTACTTTGCACGCCCTGGAACTTTATATACATGGAATCATACAGTATTTATTTTTATACTTTCCTTCTGTTGGGTGTATTTGAGAGATGAAATCATGTTGACGGTACGTAACTGCCGTGGTTGTCTTTTGTTGCTGTGTGGTATATTCATATGGCGTGACACTGAGTTCTTTACCCATTCTACTGATGCAGATAATATTGCTGTGAATATTTTTATACATTCTCCTGGGGTTCCTGTGGAAGTGTTTCTTCTAGGTGGAAAGATATGCACATGTAAAACTTTATTAGGAAATGTCAAATTATTTTCCAAAGTTGCCATGCCATTTTTATTCCCAGTAGCAGCGTGTAAGTTACCTTACATCCTCCTCTGTGTTTGATAATGTCAATTTTGTTAATTTTTGCCAGTCTTGTGGGTATGTAGTAGTATCTTGTGTTTTAACAAAAGTTTTCCTGGTTCCTAATGGGATTAACTTTTCAAATGTTTATTGGCCATTCAAGCTTTTTTTGTAAAATGCATGTTAAAGTCATTAGTCCATTTTTAAATGGGTTCTTAATTTTTTTTAATTGGATTGTAGGAGTTTAAAAATACATACACACACATTGAATGTGGCCCTTTGTTTTCATGTGTTGCAGCTAGCTTTCCCCAGTTAGTAGCTTGTCTTTTCATTCTCCTTGTGGTGTCCTCATTTTAAAATGCCTCCTATTTTAACCTTTTTCAGAACGCCAGTCTGAATTGCCAACCCAGAGTAAAGCTAGCTTTCCTAGTATTCTCAGTGACCCAGACCCAGATTCTTCTAATTCCGGATTTGACAGTTCAGTTGCCTCTCAGATCACGGAAGCTTTAGTCAGTGGACCAAAACCACCTATTGAAAGTAGGTATATATAAATTAATTTTATTTCTTGGTTTTATTCTGTCAGTATCCTTTGGGACTTTTCAGTTTTTTGCGACATCTTACTATTTTTGTTGCTACTTAAACTTGAATTTAAAGTGAAATTGCCTAGAACATAGCAGGGACACTCAGTGAAAATGTTTCTTCATTAAAAAAATTACACACCAAGTTGTTTATTACATGTCTATCACAAATATACTTAAAGATAGAAATTCTCTGATTTTACTGAAATGAGTATTTTTGTAGCTTATTTTATTTTATACCTCTTTAGTAATCTCATCACTATTGTTACCGTCTCCATTTTAAAGTTTTACTGATCTTATAGCTCTTAATTTACTTTAACTCAAAGAAAACACCTGTTGAATTTGAAATGATGTAACTGCATCTTTTGTGTTTTATTCTTCTTTGTGGCTTGAATAATGAAGCCATGCTTTCTGCTTAGAGATAAGAACATGTTCTCCATATTATTGTGTCACCATGAGTTTGAAACTTACACTGTGACCTTTTATTCCATTTGGTTTACAGTAGATCTCTTGCATAAACAGGTTTAATATTTGAAGTATCAGCTAGTCACAAGTGTGTGGGAGGCCCCTGGCATGTAATGGTTCCTATTTAATATTTGTTCAGACAACTTGCAATTGTATGGGCCACCATGAAGGTACATGAGAAGCAAGTCACTCACAATAAGTGAGTCTAGCCGAACTCCAGCGTCCCCACCTCACATAAGCAGTACTTTTCAGTAAGTGTTAAGCACTTCATCTGTTTCTGTGCTTGGTCTGAAGAGAGATTCAGATGCTCCTGCTGGTGATGCCAGTGAAGGGACAGTGGAGATGTTCAAGGTAAAGTGATGATTCTTAGAAGAAAATAGATGTTTTCACTTGGTCTTGGCCAAAAGGCCGAGAAGTGGTGAAAACAGATGTTTTCAATAAGCTAAAGAGAGTGATCTCAAACTTGGCAGGGGCTAGGATCCGTGATGGGAATAAGCTGCCTCCTGCCCCACGTGGAAACCAAAGTGAGATGTGAAGTGGGTTCCACAGAAGTCCTAGCCTGCATTTACCGTAGTGGGTTTGTAACTGAGGGCTCAGTCTTGTTTTATACAATAGTTAAGAACTGAGTCACTTCATTTTCCTGTGCTACTTCTACTGTTTTGTGAAAATGAATATGATAATTGTGCGTAGTGGGTTTGTAACTGAGGGCTCAGTCTTGTTTTATACAGTAGTTAAGAGTTGAGTCACTTCATTTTCCTGTGCTACTTCTACTGTTTTGTGAAAATGAATATGATAATTGTGAATTTGCATTTAAGGATTCATGAAAGTCTCCAGATTCATTTGAAAACATCTGAAGTTAATGATACTTTTTTTCTCCTGTCATTTCATCTCCACGTAATTTGTTACTTCAAAGTTAAAAGATGCAAAGATAAAACTAGTACAAATCCTAATGGTCTCTGAACAAAATAGCGGTCACTAAGAATAGGATGAGAAAGGACAAAGACTTAGCAGTCTAGTAGTCGTGTCCTTTTCTGTTGAGCAGTCCTGCTTGAATTCATAGTTGTCAGGTCATGGCCATGCTTTCCTCTCCTCTCCAAAATGAATGGATTTGCTCTCTGGCATCATGCTGTTACATCATTTTTTTCATTTTCTTTGTATTCTGGTGAAACCCTGACTCTCTTTATCGTTCCTGCTTCTGATTTTTTTTTTTTTTTCCTTTTTGTCTTTTTTCGTGTCCGGCAATGGATCGCAACCCTCAGTGTCGTGCCCGTACCGGACCGGGACCGGCAACGGGATTGCAACCCTCGGTGTTGCTCCCACACCTTGCTCAGCCAGTGAGCGGGAACCGGTCTGTATGTGGGATCCGAACCCTCGGCGGGAGCACCACCACACTCCCAAGCGGCGCACTGTAGCAGTGCGCCACCGGGCCGGCCCCCTGCTTCTGATTTTGAACTGTGACAGTTTTACCACATTATCCTTACTGAAAGAGTCGCTGGTGTACTTCGTTAAGTGCAGTGCGTGTGAGGTCTGTGCAGATGTTAGCTACTGACAGAAGCAGTCAAATGTTACTCCTCGTTACAGGCCATTTTCGGCCAGAGTTTATTCGTCCACCACCTCCCCTCCACATTTGTGAGGACGAACTGGCTTGGCTGAATCCCACGGAGCCTGACCATGCGATCCAGTGGGATAAGTCCATGTGTGTCAAGAACAGCACTGGTGTGGAGATCAAGCGAATCATGGCCAAAGCCTTCAAAAGCCCCTTATCTTCTCCACAGCAAACACAGGTATGTATTTGTTGAAAACATTCTCTTATCCTCAACCCGTCAAGAGTTTACTTTTGTTTTTCATAAAATGGTAAATGATCTAATACTGTCACCATGAGCCAGCACTAGAAAGTCTTAAAGGTTTTTTATCTCTGAAGCTTTGTTCTGCCTTTTTCCCTTTTGGTAATTTTGTTCTGGTGGGGCAAAAAATCTGACTGAAAATTTCTTCGTGATCTGTTTGTCTCCAGGAGAGGTGAGATAGGACATGTCTTATTTTTTGGCACCCTGTTTGTGCTGTGTACCAGCTAGCCACTTGACACACATTGTTACATTTTAAGCTGGCATGAACTCTTCTAAGAGTTAGTGGAATTCTTAACCTTTTTGAAAGAAAGTGAGCCGAGACGCCGGGTACTGTTCAAGCTTTGTAAAAGGAAAAGAATCTTCCAGGCTGCACTCAAGGTGACGGGCAGCCTGGGGCTGCCCTCAAAATGGGGGACAGCCCCAGGTGTAGGCATAGGAGAGCTTATATAGGGCACCAAGGGCTGGCTGATACCATCAAGGAGGGGCATTATGCTAATGTGGAAACTATGCAGCCAGGGTGGAGAACTGCGCCCTTACAGAAGCAAAAGCATTTCTATTTAAGTCAGGAGGCTTCTCATAAATGGAATAGGGGAGGGGTTTGACACTGGAGTGGAAGACAAGACCAGTGGCTGTTTTGTGCTTATTGTGTGCACAGTGGCTCAGGTCACGTCCAAAATCCATCATTCCCGCCTTTTAAGTATAAGGAGAAGGGAAAGGGGGCAAAGGTCTCGGTCTTCTGAGGCTACTTCCTGCTGGAGATGGGCGAAGATATGGAAAAATAAAAGATTTATGTTGGCGGGCAAAACAATTAGGTGGCGGGGTCTTGGTTTCGTGTGGGGAGACTGTATTTCTCCAGGGAAGGGTCGCTGATTCTGAGAGGCTGATATCCTCCTCACAGGAACAATTCGGTGAAATTTTGGTTGGTAAAAGCTGTATTCGTTCCTGCAAGGAATTAGAGAAACACCAAAAGAGACAGGGACCAAAAAGTAGGATGAGTCCCAGCACAGTTAGGGGTCCTAGTAGGGGCATAAGCCAGGGTATCCAAGGGTTCAGTGACTGGGGCCACCCCTCAGGTGTGTTTGTGTTTTATAACCCTTTGCATTGGTGATCAGTGCTTGCCTTTAAATGGTTTAAGTTATTTTGGATCACCCCGGACTCATTTACATAATAACAGCATTCCTCCCCCAAGAAGAGGCAGGTGCCTTCCTTCTCAGCTGTAAGAAGGTCAAGGGCCCGACGGTTCTGTAAAGTGACTGTTGCGAGTAAGGTGACCTGTCGCTGATGGGAGGAAATGCTATCTGTACTTAGTTCTTCTGAGAGTTTTTAATAGAATCAAGAGGCAGTAGCAGGGCCTGCTTTGCCAGTTCCAGTTGCAGGAAGGATCCTGCCCCAATTAAAAGGTACAATTAGTGCCCTATGGAAGCAGGGGCACTTCCAGAGAGGGAGGGGCTGAAGTTAGTTCCAGTCCCGTCTCCATCCCTCCATCTGTCTGGACATTGATGTCGGGATGAGCCAAATGAATATGCAAGAAATCGAAACCAATTGAAATCGCGTTGTGGGGGCAGGCAACAGGATAACGTAGTTTTACAAAGGAAATATGTTCTGGTTTTCGGGCATGGATGAGGAGGGGGTAAGTGAGTGGTAGTGTTTGGTGTTATTGAGGCAGAGGGTGGGCAGGCCCCGCACAACGCTGACAGTCCCCACTGAGGTGAGATTAGAGGAAAGCGAAGAGACGTTTGTGGAAACGTTGTGGGCTGCATCGACAGGGAGGGGGTGACCACAGAAAGTTTCTCACGAAGTGGGAGACAGATGAGTCACTCGGGGACGAGTCTGATTCGCTGAGGACTGCATTGTCCCTGTGGACCTGGAACCTCCATGTTCCAGGTAAGGGGGAGCATTGAGACAGGAGGAAAAACATGGGAAGGGTGCGAAGGGAAGCAGGCCTGCAAGAGTGAGAGGATAATCACAGGGGGAAAGGTCATCCTTCTTCTGGGATTGGGGGAAGAGCGAAGGTCCTGGAGATTTTCAGTTTTGTGGGTCCTAAAATGGACAAAGTGTAAGGAGATGTCGGGTTGGGGGTTGAGTAGAGGGACCCCTCTGGCTTGGTGTTAACAGATTTTTGGGTAAAGTCTCAGGTGCTTGTTTTACCAAGGATAAGTGACACCAAGAGGCCTTTCCTAGTACTTTTACTGCCGTGGGGGTGGTGAGAAGTGCTGTGTAAGGCCCTTCCCAACATGGCGAGAGGGGCTTTGGGATTCAGGTTTTAATATACACTTGCTGTCCTGGGCTCAGTTTAAAGTCTGAGGGGGTGGTGGGGAAAGGATGAGGTAATAGAAGATTGGCCTGTTCCCTAAGAAGATCCCTAAGGAGCGAAAGAGTAGGGAGATACTGGCCTAAAGGTGATGAGCTGGAAGGGAGAGGTGTGAGAGTGAAGGGTCTGACATGCATAAGTTTGTGGGGGCAGCTGGCAAATGAGTGAGTGCTAGAGGGAGAAGTTGGGTCCAAGGGAGGTGAAGTTACAAGGACAGATTGGTGAGGTGTGTTTTTATGAGGTGATTGGGGCAAGCCAAAATGAGGGATGATTTCTGAGGTGAGAGTACGCGTTAACTGCTGAAGTGCAGGGAAAAGCCTCAGTCCATCCTGAAAAGGTATCTACTAATGTTAGAAGACGGCGTGTCCTTTTGTGGGGAGGCATGTGAGTAAAGTCAATTTGCCAGTCCTGGCCAGGAGTGTATCCTCTGGCCTGGTGGGTGGGAAAGGATTGGAGCAACGAGTACACACAGGACAGTTTTGAGTGATTTGTTTTTGTAACTTGGTCATGTGGGGAGAGTAATGTAAGGGCTGAAGAAGGCGTAGTAGGGGTTCATAGCCTATATGAACTGAATTATGGAAATCTAAAAGGACTTGTTCAGCTTGTGTAGTAGGGAGGACATAACAACCGGAGAGAGTATACCAGTTGTCCTTTGTGCTCCCAACTGTTGGAGGTGTTGTATTTCTTGAGGTGTGTATTGGGTGAGGGTGTGGAGGCCATGAGAAGGACCTGAGTGGGAGAAGAAGAGTGGGGGCCTGGTGATTGAGCAGCCTGTTTTGCAGCTGGATCCACCAGTTTGTTTCCCTGGGCTATGGGGTCGTTGGAGGTTTGGTGTCCTCTGCAGTGTATAACCCCAACCTCCTTTGGGAGTTGTGCAGCCTCAGGAAGTATCTTGATAAGATGTCTGTTTTTTATGGGCCCTCCCTGAGTGGTCATGTATCCTCTCTCCTTTCATATGGCTGCGCAGGAGTGTAGGATGTGGTGAGCACACTTAGAGTCAGTGTATATATTGACTTGTTTGTTACTTGTTAGGGTGAGAGCGTGGGTCAGGGCAATGAGTTCTGCCTCTTGGGAAGTGATGTTGGGGAAATGGGGTATCCTCAATAGCTTGTGTTATATTTACTATGGCATAACCCGCCCAGGGGGCAGGTGTGGAGGTGGCACTCTCATCTATGAACCATGTATGTTGGGTCTGCATGATGGGATGTGGGGAGATGTGTGGAAAGGGATTGAGAAAGCAGTCTAAAGCCTCCTTGCAATTGTGTTCTAAGGGTCATGAGTGTTTTGGGATGAGAGTGGCTGGATTTTAAGGGAGGGCGAGGTTTAAAGGAGAACTGGGAATTTTCAATGAAAGTAAGGTGGATAAGTTGTAGGCAGGAAGGGGAGAGAATTGACATGGCCTTATGGCTGAGAAGGTCTTGATTGTTTGGTCAAAAGTTAGTTTAGAGCTTTCTTGTGTTAAAAGGGTGGCTGCCGCCAAGGCCCATAAACGGGCCCATTCTCAAGCTGTGGTGTTTAGTTGTTTAGAGAGGTACACAACAGGGGAGAGAATATCTCCTGCCTCTTGTCCCAAAACCCTGACTGCCAATCCTTGGGTTTTAGTGACGCATAGGATAAAAGGATGAGAGAGTTTTGGGAGAAAGAGAGCTGGGGCTGCAAGGAGAGCGGCTTTTAATCGCTGGAAAGGAGAATGAATGGGCTCTGTGGGATCTAAATGAATGGCAGAATCCCCTTTGGCTACCCCATAAAGTGGTTTTGTAAGTTAGGAATCCACACGTGGAGATATCCTGCAAGCCCCAAGAAAGAAAGTATTTCACCCTTTGTGGTAGGAGTAGGAAGTTCAGAAACTAGACTTTTGTGATCCACTGTTATTTCTCTGGTGTTGGGGGTGAGGTGGACTCCCAAATAGGTGACTTAAAGAGAAGAAATTTGGGCCTTGCTGGGGGACACTCGATATCCCCTGGAGGCCAGGAAATTAAGGAGAGCAACAGTGTGGGCCTGTGAATCCTCATAGGAGGGCCTACAAAGCAGGAGGTCATCCACAGATTGTATTAAAGTGCTAGAGGTTGGGGGAAGTTCAGATAAGTCTTGAGCTAAGGCCTGGCCGGAAAGTGGGGGGGATATCCTGAAACCCCTGAGGTAGTACTGTCTAAGCAAGTTGCTGGGAATGGTGCGTGTCAGGATCAGTCCTGTGCTAAATGGTACAAGCCATTAGGCTTTATAATTGGAAGGATGGGTGTATCAGGGGTAAGCCGTGAGAGATGAGAAGAAAGGAGTTTGTGTACGACGGGTTTTAAGCCTATTAGGTGTTTGTTAGTGATGGGGTATTGTGGGACATCACGGAACAAAGAGGGGTTCCGCAATTTAACAAGGATAGGAGAATGGTGCATAGCAGTGGAGGGAGTAGTGTCTTCTACTATGGGATTAACTTTGTCCGATGGGGAGGGGAAGGTGGAAGCCCCAGGGGCCAGGTCTGGTGTGGCCTGTAACAGAAGTAGTGTGGCTGGAGTTAAAGTGTTTAGGGTAAGAGTAGCTTTGAGTTTGAAAAGAATGGCCCATCCCAGTAAGGGGGTTGGGCATTGAGGCATTATTAAGAATTTGTGTGTGAATTGGGTGTGATATAGGGTGCAGGAAAGGGGTTGAGGGTCTGTGGGTGGTATTCTGATCCCATGACCCCTACTATTGTGATAGAGAATGGGATGGTTGGTTCTGCATATTCAGGCAGAGTAAAAGTAAGTGGCCCCTGTATCGATGACAAAAGAGATTGGCTTACCTGCTACAAGGCAAGTTACCCTGGGCTCACGCATGGTGATCTCCATGGGGGCCTTGGGCCCTGGGCATTGTCAGTCCTCCTCCTGGGCAAAGCTGAGAAGCTCTGGTACTGATGGCCATGAAGCCAAAGGCTGTGGGTTGGGGACTGGGCCACTCCCTCTCTGGCGAGTGGAACAGTCAAACCCCAAGTGATTTGGCTGTTTACAGTGAGGACAGCGCCCGGGAGGAGGCCTGGGGTTAGGATAGGCCCATGCTGAGTGGCCTAATTGACTACATTTGAAGCAGTTCGCAGGTGGCTTGCCTCTATAGGCAGCCGACTTTGGAGTATGTGAGCCTTGGATGGCATTAGCCAGGAGCTGGTGTTTGGCCTGATCTCTTTTATAGTTTTTTGAATATCAGGGGCAGATTGGGTAATGAAATGAGAGTGTAAGAGGGCCACGCCTGCAGAGGAGTTTGGGTCTGTACATGTGTATTTATGTAAAGCCTCAGAGAGGTGGGTTAGGAACTCGTTGGTATTTTCAGTGGATCTCTGTGTGATTTCTCTAAGCTTGTCATAGTTGACTGACTTGTGAGTAGCCTTTTGGAGGCCATGAAGTAGGTGTGTGATCAGATTATCCTGGATATCCGATCCCCGTGGCCAGTCTGGTAGTCCCAATTTGGGTCTGTGCAAGGAACAGCAATGGCTCCCATAGGCCGCCTATTATTTGGAGCATGTACCTCATCTGCCTGTTGTCGATCCGTCATCCAGACCTGTTCCCTGTCCTTGGGGGACAAAGTAGTAGTGAGGATCATAAAAATATCGTGCCAGGGGAGATCATACGACTGGGTGAGATATCTGGAGCTGGAGCTGGAGCTGAGGTAGGGTTGTCACCTGACGAAGGGGGACGAGAGGGGGGTTGGGTGGCTAAGGACAAAGAGAGAGAAAAGGTGAAGGGTCTGGTGAAGGATTTTGAGCGTACTGAGGTAGTCGAGGTGGCCCGTACAGGAAGCATAGTAGTCTGATGGATTAAAAGATTAATCCAAGTCCAGAAAGGGGAAGTTGGGCATGAGCTAGGAGAATTTGAGACGTAGGACAGTTTTGACAGAAGAATGCGTTCAGAGATAGGAGAAGGCCTGAACAAGGAATCTCTCCAGTTTTTGCCATTCCAGTGACAAAAGTTGTCTAAATTTCTGAGAGTATCTAAATCTAGAGTGCCATCTTGTGGCCACTGGGATCCATTGTGATGAGGTGTTTGAGTTTTAATGTCTCCCTGGAGGTGGACAGGTTGTCCAGGAGACAGCCCAGAGGCGGAGGTGTAGAGAATGGAGTACAATAGAAAAGAAGACGTTTAGGTTTGTATACTGAGGATCCCATTTCAAGGGTGAGAAAGGAAATGGGCAGTCCTCGTATAAGAAGAGTGCCAACAAAGTGCATCCTTTTTGCTGTCCACCTTCTCTTTGAGAGAGAAAAGCCACTGACCAGCTAGAGGAGTGTCCTCCAATAGCTGGGGGGTACAAGAAAGGTTCCTTTGGCCAGGCGCCTGGGCTTCGAGAACGAGAGAGAGAGAGCACAAGTCAGGGGAACCTGAGATGAGAGAGGACTGACCCATGACTCACCCTGAATTGAGGCTGATGTTGGATGGGTTGGTCTTAAACGGCAAAAAGAGAGAGTCCTGAGTGTACCCAGTTCGGCAGGTCCAGGAAGGGTGGTTGGGAAGGGCCAATCATCCCAAGAGAGAAGGTATTGTCTGACGGTCCGGCCAAAACCATTCCCGGGTTTCAGCACCATAATGAAAGAAAGTGAGCTGAGATGCCGGGTACCGTTCAAGCTTTATTAAAGGAAAAGAATCTGCCAGGCTGCGCTCAAGGTGACGGGAAGCCTGGGGCTGCCCTCAAAATGGGGAACAGCTCCAGGTGTAGGCATAGGAGAGCTTATATAGGGCACCAAGGGCTGGCTGATACCGTCAAGGAGGGGCATTATGCTAATGTGGAAACTATGCAGCCAGGGTGGAGAACTGCGCCCTTACAAAAGCAAGAGGATTTCTGTTTAAGTCAGGAGGCTTCTCATAAAGGAAAGGGGGCAGGGGTTTGGTGCTGGAGTGGCTATTTTGTGCTTATTGTGTGCACAATGGCGCCGGTCATGTCCGAAATCCATCACTTTTATAGAGGAGGAAGACAAGGCCCAGGGAAGGTGAACTACCCCCATTGCACAACTGGTTCATGGTGGATTTGAGATTAAAAATAGCTTCTGCCCAAGTATAAGACTGGTCCACTCTCCTCAGGGAAAGTCTAGGCATCTTTTTTTTTTTTTTTCCTTTTTGTCTTTTTTACTGACCGGTAACGGGATCGCAACCCTTGGTGTCGCACCCGTACCGGGGACTGGCAACGGGATCGCAACCCTCGGTGTCGCACCCGTACCGGGGACTGGCAACGGGATCGCAACCCTCGGTGTCGTGCCTGCACCGCGCTCAGCCAGTGAGCGGGAACTGGTCTCCACATGGGATCCGAACCCTCGGCGGGAGCGCCACCACACTCCCAAGCGGCGCACTCTCCAGTGCGCCACCGGGCCGGCCCAAGGCTAGGCATCTTTGTGGGAAGTTTCTGGTTGGTGAATTTTATTGTTTGCGTACTTTTAAGTTAGAACTTGTCAGGAGATATTGACATCTCCTGTCCAGTTTACCATCAAAAATATTGTTTTCAAATTCAGGTTATTAATAGCTATCCTTATAGTTGGTTTTGCATATTAGACCATCCTGAAACAGTCCACTGTGGAACATACAAATAGGTAGAGAAAAAAGTATTGAAAACTTCAAAGAAAAACTACTCATTTGGCAGGAAAAAATGTTTTTGAGGATACCTGTTTGAATTACAAAGTGTGGGTGTGACTTGAACTGTGAAATCCTGCACGCTGATGACTTGTGCAGGTCTGATGACTGCAGCAGGGCGGCTGTCCTGCCTTCTGTCCTACCCCCTTCTCAGGGAGTGCTGCTCTCTACCTGGGTGGGGCCGGTGGGGCTGTTGTTTTGCTGATGTCTCTTAATCCTACATGGTTTGTGCTTTTTGGGAGAACTAGTTGGTAATTAAGATTATTTTTGGTTATAGCAGATGACAGAAAAAAAAATCTACAAGGGACTTAAGGATGATATTGCTACAGTCTGACAATATTGTATCCAACCAGACAATACTGAGACTGGTTTCATGTCCAAGAGGAGGAATCATACTTATAGATTAGTGTCTACACAATTCAGATGTAAATTAAAAATGTCAAGACATGATGATCATGGGTTTGAGGGAAGAAATATATGAAGTTGGTTCAATGCAGATGATTTATAAGCTTTTTGTGTAAAAGACTTGTTTTTTGGATGCAGGAAAAATATTTCTAATTTGACCTAAGAACTTCTCTCTCTTTAAAAATTTGATTGTATTTAGCTCCTTGGTGAGTTGGAAAAAGACCCCAAACTTGTTTATCATATTGGCCTCACTCCAGCCAAACTTCCTGACCTCGTGGAAAACAACCCTCTAGTGGCTATAGAAATGTTGCTGAAATTAATGCAGTCGAGCCAGATCACTGAGTATTTCTCTGTCCTGGTCAATATGGACATGTCCTTACACTCGATGGAAGTTGTGAATCGGTAAGTTTCCATATTTGATCAAATGTGTGGGGATGTATGGATCCTGATGAAATGGTCAGGAGGGAAAAACTATAATAGGTTTTTATTTTCTCTTATATTGTTAGCTTAATTAACAAGCCAATCACGAAAATAATCTGAGGCTTCAGTGTTCATTATATGTGAATTTAGCATCCATTAGTAACCCTGAGGGTAGGATTTCGGAGTTATTTATCGTTAATGGAAGCATAAATGAAACTTAATTGCTGACATTTCCCTATACACAGTTGCATCTTCTTTATCCCTGTACAAATACAGACATGACATTATTTTTTCTTAGTGACTAACAGCTATAGCATGGAAAAGTGTGGGTGTTAGAGCTGAGAGAATTCTAGGAATGCCCTCAGAGAGATTCCCCGTGCTTACTCCCAAACTTTCTTGGACTCCCAATCTCTCAACCCTACTGTCTTGGAGACAAAATGCATTCCCTTCTTGACGTGCTCTGTGCAGTGTTGCTGACAAACATATTTTAGGTAAATTAAGAATTATGTGGGCTTGAGGGGGTTAGCTTGGGAGCCTGCTATTTTATTAAGTTGTTTACTTACTGGGTGGCCATAGGTCCAGGTTTGCCTGAGATCGTCCCCATTTAGGGTTCATATCCCCAGCTCCCGTCCTTGTGGTGTCCTGTTTTGGATGATAAGTTACATGGTCCTTCTACTGTATGGGGAAATCCATTCTGAGGGCCAGGCAACTAAACTTCAGTTCAAGCACATGTTTTGAGCACCTGTTTATAAGTTGGAGATTTTTAAAAGCCTACTTGACTGAACTGAAGATTGCGTCCTTTTAACTTAATTGGTGAAAAAAGCCTGGCTGGAAGCTGAGTGCAAGCAGGAGGAGAATGCGTTCTCTTAGGGGTAGCAGAGGAGGGAAGCATGAGGTTTCCACGTTCATTTTTAACTTTATCCCCCATCACTGGCAGAATGGTCAGCCGCTTGTGGCAGGCACACTGCTTCCTTTCTTCCTCTCCTTGTTCAAGCCTTTCCCTGTTCTGTTAAGTCGGCTCACTCTTTCAGTGGCTGAATTCTGTTCACATGACCCAGCTCTCAGCGTTCACTTTGTCCCCTTCAATGTATTCCTGTAGCAGTTATTGTCCTCACCAGACATTTGGCCCTCGTGTCAGAATTTCAAGGACAAGGCCCTGTTTTTGTCCCCCCAACCCCCCCACCAGCATCTGCAATTACCCTTAGTTTTGAAGTAAGCTTGTTGCCAAACACAAATCTCAAGTGGCCACAGTGGCCCATGCTGGTAATTCCCTGGAGCACTAGTTCCTCCGTGCCCCATGGAAAAAAGTTTCAGGGTCACATAAGTTTTTAAAAAGCAGCATGTATTAATCTTCTTTTGGAAATGCATATTTTACAATAACATATCCTTTTTAGCATGACCCAGAGTTTCCCAAATATTTAACTGAGCATGGAATTCCCACCCCCACCCTTTTTTTTTTCCTTTCCTTAAAAGTCTATACATAATCCTTTGGAAAATACCAGTGTCTTAAAGACTCTGACGTCTGATCCTGAGTCACCACCATGTCTTTTGTTACATCCCAGCCAAGTCTTTTCTGCTGTGTTCCTAAATATGCTGTGCTAATGCCAGATTCCAAGCCTTTGCCCAGATTACTCAGTTATCAAGAATGCTTTTTCTCCTTTGGTTTTAGTTTAAGTCACTTGCCCTTTTAAGGCTTGGGAAAGTCTTCTCCATGCTGCTCTTTCTACAAACCCTTCATTTTAGCATTTAGGTTGTATGTTGTACTATAAACTTAGACCTTCCTCACAAACACACTGCCTCTCATAGCACTTCTATGTCATAGGGCTTTAGTAAATGTTACTTAAATGCATATAACTACTGAGGTTACTGGAGCTTGGGAGATGATAGACCATGACTTATGATTCAGCCAAGAATGCTCAGGGACATAATGCTAAAAAAAAAATTGCTTAATGAGTAATTATGATGTGTAATGCTAAGCACAGACATAAAAAGAGATGTTATTTGTGAATAAGTGGGAGTGACTCTTAGGTTTATGTGCCTAAGTATATTTAAAACTAGGGAATTGGATTATGTATCAGGAATTCTCACCAAATGACCAAAGGAAATTTTATATTTTATGGTTGTTTTTTTCAGTGTTAACAAAATTAATAGTCCACATTTTCTAACTTTTATGAAACAGACTAACTACAGCTGTTGATCTACCTCCTGAATTTATTCATCTTTATATATCAAATTGTATCTCTACTTGTGAACAAATCAAGGATAAATATATGCAGGTGAGTAATAGGAATGTTTGTGCATTTTATAACTACCTGCTAGGAAATTGGACACACTAAAATTTATTTTTTCTTTTTCAGAATCGTTTGGTGCGTCTTGTATGTGTCTTTCTCCAATCCTTGATCCGTAACAAAATTATTAATGTGCAGGACTTGTTTATAGAAGTGCAGGCATTCTGTATTGAATTCAGTAGGATACGAGAAGCTGCTGGCCTTTTCCGGTTGTTGAAGACATTGGATACTGGGGAAACACCTTCGGAGACCAAAATGTCAAAATAATACCTCATCAGAACCACCCCATTCATTCAGCTGTACTGTGATTTAGTTTTTAAAACTCTTAAAACCCTGAATGGATTACTTGTCCTAATGTATATAAATAACACTTTATCTACTAAAAGCAACGTTTTGCTTTCATGATTTTTTCCTTTACATGAATTTTTGGTAAGAACTTGGGAGAATGTGTCTTTTAGGTGTTTTGCTGATGACTATCCGTAGAAGGAACAGTTATCCTAAAAAAAAGTTACTGCAAAAAACAGATGAAGTTTCTTTTAGCACTGAAGAGCAAAGTACCTGTTTTTGCCTAAAAGACAAGCTACTGGCTTCTCATAAATCAGGAATCCAGTTTTCCTAAGGTTCCAATATTAAAAGTATTTAATGAGAGTAAATGAAGACATGCTTAAGAATTTGTGATACCATCCTTGAGGTAAAAGCAGTTGAGTGTTTTTGAATCATCAAGTGGCAAACAGAAGTTTGGTTTGTGAACCTCTTACGCATGTAGCTGGTAACTTCTCATTCAGCATGGTCTGAACCAAGGACATAACTTTACACCCTTCTTGTCGTGGGGACTTAACAGACAACAGAATATATTTCTTGGGCCTCTTATACATATGGGATCTCTTAGAAACCTTTTTCTAGGCTATAATAGCTACTATAGTTGTTTTTTTCCCCCTGAGATGTTCTGTTGTTAGTCTAAGCCATTTTTTGTTTTGTTTTAAGGAAAAATATCAGTGCTTTGGGAGGTAATAGCACCACTGGGCACTGCTGTGTAAATCCTGCTGAGTGGAATCTACCCTCTCCTGTCTGTGGTGGGGCAGATGCGTGTCAGAGAAATAGGGCAGCAGGGTGGCATATTGTGGGCTGTTACCCCCATGGAACTTTAGACAACAGTGCCTTCCATTAAAGTTCTTTTTTATCAACTATTATCTGATGTATTTTTTCCCTTAAGATTTGAAAAATTCCTTTTACTGAGGCATTTCCAAAATATATTTATTAGGGAAATAATCTGTTCAACAGGGATTACCCTCTAATCCAACACTTAGCAAAAATTAAAGGAAACAGGGCCGGCCTGGTGGCGCACTGCTACAGTGCATCGCTTGTGAGTGTGGTGGCGCTCCCGCCGAGGGTTCGGATCCCACATACAGACCGGTTCCTGCTCACTGGCTGAGCGAGGTGCAGGTGCAGCACTGAGGGTTGCGATCCCGTTGCCGGTCCCGGTCCGGTACGGGCGCGACACTGAGGGTTGCGATCCGTTGCCGGACACGAAAAAAAAAAAGACAAAAAGGAAAAAAAAAAAAAAA
>NW_007737205.1:17745-31002 GCF_000696425.1 Galeopterus variegatus | reverse complement strand
AAAAAAAAAAAGACAAAAAGGAAAAAAAAAAAAATTAAAGGAAACCAAGCCTACAAGATGAGTACAAAATCCAATCTTACAACACTGGAGCCAATGCACTACATTTGTGACACTGTATATCTTACTCTTATGAAAGCAAGGGATTTGTAAGTATGTTTGCTTAGAGGAAATAATGACCTGAGCCCCTATCACAGAATGCCTTCAGACAACTAATATGGTGGCAGCAGCACTGGTTCTCTCAATGCCTAGAAGTGGGCATTGCTGTTTTGCATTTTAGCAGAGTTCATTCCTGAAATATCTTTTTGGAAGGGCAATTTCAGCAACTGCCCCTGTTGGAAACAATGCAACTTTAGGTTCCAGGTCCTCCTGATTCTCTGGCATGACATTCACCTTGCAGCCAACAGCACTGTATGTAGCGCACACCTGAAGGAAGCTGATCTAACATCCATAAGGCATATCACAGCCTTGTTGCACTTACGACAGTAGACAGCGTTTCACTACACTTGGGGACCATTTTAAGCAGTGAAGTTGCCAACAAAATGTACAAAAATGGGAAAAATGTGGTACTAAATAGATCATGGAAAGGACACTTGTTTGCATTTATGAGAGTTGAAACAAGAAGGCAGAGGGAGCCCCTTGTCCGATCTCAGGGATGTGCGTATCAGGCAATTCAAATCTTTCACCACTCTGCACATGTCTGAAAATGACAGCCAAAGTGCTACACATGACGATTTTGGGGTTACAAATTTTAGTGAGTAGGCGAAGAGTAGGCGAATTCTCAAATACAGACCTGCAAATAAGGAGGATCAAGACTGCAGTATTCTTTACTTGAAAGAGGAGAGATTTACTTACAAAGAACAGTAGTTATATTTATAGAACATTTTTAGAAAAAAAAAAGTCAAGATTTACATTTACAACAAGTTTCTTGATTAAACATGTTTAAAAGTAAAAGTTTAACCTGAAGTGGAAGATACTATAATCCTGGGATTCAATAACTGGGTAATCAACTTTTAAGTGTAATGAAATGAATTCCATTTAACTCTCATGTGAATAAGACACCTTGCATTCCTGGGATTTTCTAGTTCCAATTTCTAGCTTTAAAAATCTTCAAATCACCTGTTAAAGAGACAGAAATAAGTAACATATTAGGGTAGAAAGAAATTATTTCAAAAAGTTGTTTCAGATTTTAAAAGAACAATTCTAAGTGTTACTCATTTAAACAACTTTATAGAAATGGTATCACTTTTTTCCTTATAGAACACATATACCTTTACACCTAATTTTAAGTAGCACAGTTTTATACATTTTAAATGAATCACACACCCACAGAGAATGATGGCTCATGTCTACTTTAAATGACATTGAGTGACATCCCTTTAAGATAACATTTTAAAAGTATCTGGAGGGCCGGCCCTGTGGCGCACTGGAGAGTGCACCGCTTGGGAGCGTGGTGGCGCTCCCGCTGAGGGTTCAGATCCCATATGGAGACCGGTTCCTGCTCACTGGCTGAGCGCGGTGCGGGCGCAACACCGAGGGTTGCGATCCCGTTGCCGGTCCCCGGTACGGGCGCAACACCGAGGGTTGCGATCCCATTACCGGTCAGTAAAAAAGACAAAAAGGAAAAAAAAAAAGTATCTGGAAAATTACTGTGTAAGAAAAACTTTTTACATTACTTGCTGCAATTCTCACACCCTCTAACTACTAAGACATGTTACTGACTTCATTTTACATCCGATCTGTCTTTTTATGCAATCACTACTGTTTTTATCAGGAAGATCCCTAAGACACTCCAAAAACACCTGTATAATCCTGGGATTCGATAACTGCAGTCAGCCAACAAGAAAGTACTGGTGTTCTCAGGTTTCTCATTAGCCCATAAGCCTACAACTCGGGAAAGAATAGACTGCTTTTTCTAGCAGTCAAATGAATGCTGTGTAAACACTTTTTTCAATTCACAACTTATTTTATACTTTGCTGTAAAAAGAGGGCAAGTCTCTAGCTGCAGGCTGATTATGACACTGTAGACATTTCACTTATAACCAGTAATCCAAGTACTAGTATTTCTGAAAATGAAATGCTAACAAGTGCTTTAAAACTTTAAAAACTATATTAGCTAGGAAATGCATAGGTGGCTTTCCTAATTGGTTGCTGCGTCACAGAACACACGTTATATAATGAAACTAGCTTTGGTTCAAGTCAACATCCCATCATGCTTTAGTAAATCACAAAGTAGAGTTTATACCAAGCCCGTAAAAACTGCTTTTGACTAAAACATATAATTACCTCAAATTCTAGTAATACATACATGCTGATTTAATTAATCTCAGCCCTCGTTGAGCAAATAAATTTTAACATGCTCAAAAGTCTGTTGCCAAACTAAGCTATCTTACTGAGGAATTTGGTTACACTGGGTATTTCATCCAAATGGGCTCACTTGTACTTGAATGAAGATCTACTGTTATTTCTATGATTCTAGCAGTCCTTGATCTGATAAGCATATCTCAAGGTACACAGATATTTTACTATTTGTTCAAGCCCCAATGTTGTCTGAGGGTTACTGATTATTTTTCTTAAAAATAGCTCTGCTGTCTATGGGAATGCCCGTGTTGGCCACTCCCATTTAGAAAGCTCCCCCAAGATATGAAGCTTTAATCCTGATGCTACTGAGGTCAGGCCAGTGGTTCGCTTCAGGAGATTTTGTCATCGTGCACCCAATAGAGAGCAAACTGCTGATGGAGACACACTGCAATTCGGCCTTTTATTGTCATCATTCCTCAGTAGCTGCAGGGAGATATCTTCTGGGAAAGGCTATATGTTCCAGATCCCTAAAAAGACTTACTACCTGCAAAACGGTGCCAGGTTTTTAAACCTCTCTGGCCCTTTGTGGTCTTCCACTGGGAAGTCGGAACGCCAGTCAAGGCTGGGGAGTCAAGAAGTACAAAGAAATACACCAGGCAGGCAGGAACTGCAGAGAGCTTCTCGGTCACGGACACACTGTCTCCTTCAAAAAGCAAAGCTAAAAAAAAAATACTGCACTACATTACACGTGAATAAATGGCTTTTAGGACAACCGGCAAGAGGAAAGTGATTACCGCCATAAAGAACATGGCTGAACTAAACCAGATCATCTACTTTCCAAGCATCTCATCAACTTTAAAGTTTCAGCAAAAATTTTAGTAATATTTGACCTTTCTTTATCATGTTTATTTCCATCTAAAACAACTTTATCAACAAACTTTTTCCTTTCAAAGTACTGAAGAGTTTTCTTCTCTTGCTAATTTCTTTTTGCTACTAAAGACTTGTGTTTCTAGAGATAAGACAATAATTATTCCAACCTCTTCTATTTAGAATTTAGTGTTCAAACATGAATTAAAGGAAGCTATATTTGACAGCTGCTGATTAAGAAATCACACTTTCTGTGATTATTAGAAACAATTTACCTTTGTCTGCCACGGTATTCTTTCTAAAAGTCAGCTTCATTAGCTACTGGGAGGAATTATTAATTAAAGCATTTTCCTTAGTATGTTTCTTAAAAGACAAAGAGCAAACAGTCCACCAGGTACAGAATCAAGGACATATTCTCCTATTTGCACTGAGCCACAGAGGGTAGATTTCAAAGACAGTGGCTGTTATGGAAACCTGCTTTGAGGCTATCTATTAAAATAAGTGCTCCAAGTAGGACGAGTTTTCTGTTTCCACAGCTCCTCATACTGGATCTGGCCACAGACTTTGCTGCAAACTTTACTCACTGAGTACGTTACAATGAGTAGCCAGATTCAAAGTGTGTGTGGTAAATAACTTGAGAAAATAAAACAAACCCTTATATCCTAGATACGGCTACAAGGATAAATTCTTCATACTTTTTAAAATTACTTTTTTCTGAAACATTTTTGCCTCCACATAAGGATATATACAATGATTAGTTTAGAAATAACAAAGGACTACTGTTCCACACTCTAAAAAATAACTGCCTCATGCTCCTCGTCCTTCACTTCCAAGGAGTGAGAAAAGAGCAGGGTGTGCGTTTATTTAATCACTTTATAAAACTTAGAGAACAGTCTCCAAAAGCTTTACAGTAGCCTGCTCCTTTGACCTACAAGTCAGAACAGCAAACAAGAGGTTAAGCAAGGCCATGGTATTAAGTTTGCTTAAAAACTAACTGAGAAAACTGGTTATTTCATTCCAACAATGAAAATCAAAATTCTCCATTTTTCATCCTTTTAATTGTAAAGATTAAATCGCAATTGGAACCAATATAATACATTCATCATTAAAAAAAAAAAAAATCACAGTATGTCTACGAGATTTCCTTAACGAGGCAATGAGGAACTTAGCACTCAGGTGCAATACCAAATCTCAGCATTTTTATTTGTAGGAAAAATGAAATTTCCCTCCCCATTGAGGTATCACAAGAAATTAAGTAATAAAGTGAAAAAAATGCAGATATTAAATTCATCTAATGCTTTTCTTAAATTCCAAACAATGAACAAGACTTCTCAGATTTTGAAATCTCTATATACAGATGTTCAAGAAAGCTGTAGATTTCTCATCTCAGTTACAAGTTTAAAGTTCTAAAAAAGTCCTTCCTCCAGGGAAAGCCCATGTGATCAATTATTGAACTTAATCACACAGTTTCACTACAACTAGTCTAAAACTGGTGTGCTTAGTCTAAAAACCTTGAGAAACAGAATTTGTTCTACAGTACAGGAGCGGCTAGTCTGGCGCTTACAAACACCACCGTCCTTTACATTAGAGTGCCTTCCTTAGTCATCATCTTTGCAATAGTCTGAAACAACACACTGTTTACTGTAAACACTATATTTTAGTAGATAAATATATGAAGACTAATCAAAAAGTCTCTTTAAGAATAAAATATTTCAGCCCTTTGTATATCAAATCAGAATCTGAAAAGTAAAATAATGTACATTATTTTCAAATATACAAACTATGTGCTAAAGTAAAAAAAATAAAATGTCCTTTTGTTCAAGCCAAGCTCCATCGGTGGATGCCATTGGTGGGCACATGCGCTAGGAGAGGGGTCCTCCACGCTGAGAGTCACTCCTGCCGGCTTCTGCAACAAAGCAACAAAGCGACAAAAGGCACCCTATGTCAGTAGGTTGGTAGGCACGTTCCCAACTTCAATTACACAAACACAGTTACTCATGTGGAGATGGTTCAATAAACAAACTGCAGAAAAATTTAAATAAAACTTACATGCAAAAATGCCAACCCATACCAGAAAGGTGGTCAACAAGAAAAATATGTAAATATCTTCCTCACACACAGTGTGACAGGTTTTCTACTATTAACCTAAACAACATTAATCTGATCAGCATGGAGCTATAAGAAAAAGATGCAGTCTAGCATGCTGGTACTAGAAAATGTTTTCAAATGTCGAACAAGCAGCTATGACGATGATGAAAACAACAGTTGGCATTTACCAGGCACTATATATTGGCCCTACAAGGCGGAGTACAGTATGTGATTATGCCCATTTTTATAGATGGCAAGGAAGAGGAGCTGGTATTTAAATCCTGAAAAATCAGTATTACTGGGAGTACAAAAAAGGAATGCAAAATCCCTTCAGCACAAAAGGCTTCTTATAACAATAGCACACTTCCCTAAATATAGCAGCAGAATCAAATACCTTTCTTTTCAATTTAAAACTTTTATTTAATGGTGAAAAAAGATAAGTAATCTTATTAAACTTCCCTCCAGTTTAAAAAATTTGTTTACTTTTTAAATTGACAAAAATTATATATATTTATGGTGTACAACATGTTTTGAGATATATACACATTGTGGAATGGCTAAATCAAGCTAATTAACATATGCATCACCTCACATACTTATCATTCATCTGTGGTGAGAACACTTAAAATCTACTCTCTCAGAAATTTTCAAGTATACAACATATTTTTTTTTTCCTTTTTGTCTTTTTTCGTGACCGGCAACGGGATCGCAACCCTCGGTGTTGCGCCCGCACCTCGCTCAGCCAGTGAGCAGCCGGTCTGTATGTGGGATCCGAACCCTCGGCGGGAGCGCCACCGCGCTCCCAAGCGGCGCACTGTAGCAGTGTGCCACCTGGCCGGCCCCTCAAGTATACAACATATTGTTATTAAGTTAGTCACCATGTTGTACAATGACCTCTTGAACTTATTCCTCCTGTCCAGCTGAAATTTTGTATCGTTTGGCCAACATCTCATTAACTCCCCCAACCCTCCAGAACCACATGCTTTGAGCTCCCTACAGTGAGTGAAGGTGGTCAGCTGGACAGGGGATGCAGCACTGGGCAGAGACACGTTCTCCAGGGGGTCTACCATCAATAATTCCCACACTGGTTTCCTAGTTGCTCCTGAGAGTCTAGGAGATGTTTTCTCAACTATAAGTGAAACTACATTATATTCTAGAAGTACTAATATCTGCTTAAAATAACTGATTTTTCTAATTTAATATATTAAATTAAACTTAATTTTATATTGTTACTGTTTAAGGAAGAAAGAACATCAACATATAAATTACTTGTCAACTTACTGCTGAACAATACTTGGGAATAAAGAAAGGACAGGAAGAGAAAATAGAAAGTGAGCCCATAGGAGAGGCTGGGGTGGGGCAGGGGCATCCAGCTTCTTCAGAATGTGTCTGACATTCTGTTGTTTTGTAAACCTAGCTTCCTTGTCCACCTTCTTTATTTCTATCCACTATTTCAAATTACATTATCTTAGTCCTAAGCTTAAGCATTTGAGGGGAGATGATGATAAACTGGAATGCACTATAGGTAACAAGGATGCAGAAAAACCTGGAGACTGTCTTTGATGGACATTTCATCAGGATAAAACTCTTTATCTGTCTAAGTATCTCAAGGGTAGTCATGTACTAGAGAAAGTAGATTTGGTTTTCTTTCTAGAGTCTGAAGGCAATGGCAAAAATCACCCTGGTATGCACTTGGGCTCAATATAATGGGATTCCTAAAAATAAGAGCCAGTTGGTAAACTGAATGTGCTGCCTTGTATGTAAGGTGGTCCAGTTTCCGCTAGAGAGCTAGTAAAGAGAGTGCCTACAACTGATCAACCACTTCAACTTTAGTTTGTGTTCTCTAATTGATTCTTCTCTTATCTCTTTGAGTTTTTTAAGATCAGTGCTTGGAATTCCTTTTCAGACAACGCAAGGGTTTCCTGCTGTATGGGGTTTGGTATTTGAGAATTACCATATTCCTTCAGTGGTGTCATATCTATTTGTTTATTTGTAGTTCTAGTATTTTTTTGTTGATGTTTGGTCATCTGGTAGGACATTTGTTTCTTCTACTACTCTGGAGTAGGCTGTGAGGGGAAAGACCTCCTTCTCTATTTCTAGGCTCTGCTGGTGACTCTCCTAGTAGCAGTGCAGTTGAGTGTGCTGCCTCGCTTCCCGTTTGGTTGGTGGGCGGGTCCCTCCTCGGTTCAGGCAGGCACGGGCAGGCCTGTGGCTGTGTAGGAGGTGGCGTGCGGGTCTGGTGCCCACCTGGGTGCCCGCTTGGTCCCACTTCAACTTTACAATTCTCTGAAATCCATTCTCCCCTTTTCTTTCATAATGTATTCTCTATCCTCCTCTGGTAGTCGTCTGAAACTTAAGTTCTAATATTTCTATCTTTGCCTTACAGATCCTAAACATGTTAAAAGATAAACTGATTCAGTTTTGCTTTGGAAAAATATGCTTCCTCTTCCAGGATGCCAAAATTCAAAATCAGAAGCATCAATTCTTCCCAGTTAAAATGACCTGTAAATTAATCCAATTCAAATAAAACTTCTGATAGAATTTTCTTTCACTTAGCCAAATGATTTTATTTTATTTTTTTATTTTATTTTATTTTTTTTTGTCTTTTTTTCCGTGTCCGGCAACGGATCGCAACCCTCAGTGTCGCCCCCGCACCGGGCCGGGACCGGCAACAGGATCGCAACCCTCGGTGTTGCCCCCGCGCCTCGCTCAGCCAGTGAGCGGGAACTGGTCTGTATGTGGGATCCGAACACTCGGCGGGAGCGCCGCCGCGCTTCCCAAGCGGCACACTAGCGCAGTGCGCCACCGGGCCGGCCCCAGCAAAATGATTTTAGAATTAATCTTTAAAAAATACAGAATAGCCCAGAAATTAAAAAAAATAAAATAAAATAAAGATGAAAAAATTTGCCTTGCCTTGCAAATAATCATTATTCACTAAACAATGTTAGGACAAATGGTTAAACACATGGGGGAAAGAAAGGTTACTTAAATCTCCCTCACACCTTAAAAAATGTGGATTAAGATTTAAATGTTAAATACAAAACCACAAATACTAGCAAAATATAGGTCAGTATTTTTATAATCGCAAGATAGAAAGACCTTCCTAAATTAGTATGCTATCAAAGGCAGAACCATGGAAGAATGAGAAGTTGGACTACTTTAAAATTAAAACACACCAAAAAGTCAAAGGACACAGAAATTAGGAGGAAAATATACAAAATACATGACAATGACATATATATTTTCAGTACGTTAAAAGCTCTAAGAATCAATATGAAAAAATTAATATCTCCATAAAAAAATAAGCTAGGGATGAAATGAACAATTCATAAGAGAAGAATAAAAATGACCAATAAATATGGAAAGAGGGTAACCTCATCAGTAATCAAAAAAATGCAATTCACTATATTTTACCTATCAGAATGAGAGAAAACAATTAGACAAGTGGTTAATATATACATGTAATGATTTCAAAGTACTGCTGATAGTAAATGTCCATTAAGGGGGCTGGCCCGTGGCTCACTCGGGAGAGTGCGGTGCTGATAACACCAAGGCCCCGGGTTCGGATCCCATATAGGGATGGCCGGTTTGCTCACTGGCTGAGCGTGGTGCTGATAACACCAAGTCAAGGGTTGAGATCCCCTTACCGGTCAAAAAAAAAAAAAAATGTCCATTAAGTTTAAAGAAATTAGGTTGGCCGGTTAGCTCAGTTAAAAATCCAAAATGTAGGGGCCGGCCCGGTGGCGCACTGGAGAGTGCGCCGCTTGGGAGTGCGGCGGCACTCCTGCCGAGGGTTCGGATCCCATGTGGAGACCGGTTCCCGCTCACTGGCTGAGCACGGCGCGGGCGCAACACCAAGGGTTGCAGGTTGCGATCCCGTTGCCGGTCCCCGGTACGGGCGTGACACCGAGGGTTGCAATCCCATTACTGGTCAGTACAAAAGACAAAAAGGAAAAAAAAAAATCCAAAATGTAATATTATGCAGCTATAAAATTATCTATTTACTGACACAGAAAGAGCCTCATATGTTAAGTGAAAAATGAATGTTTCTTATCAGCAAGTAAGTGACATTCCCCCATCCTTGAACACAGAAAAACATCTGCAAAGATATTTATTAAAATGTTAAAATAAGGGCCGGCCCGGTGGCGCACTGCTGTAGTGCGCCGCTTGGGAAGCACGGCGGCGCTCCCACCCGAGGGTTCGGATCCCACATACAGACCGGTTCCCGCTCACTGGCTGAGTGAGGCGCGGGAGCAACACCGAGGGTTGCGATCCCGTTGCCGGTCCCGGTCCGGTACGGGGGTGACACTGAGGGTTGCAATCTGTTGCTGGACATGGAAAAAGACAAAAAGGAAAAAAAAAAAATGTTAAAATAATACTTCTAGGTGTGGTATATGGCTTTCATTTTTTCCTTTATGCTTTTCTGCATTTTATGTATTTCTTCATTTTCTTCAACTACTGACAACACTACATTGATTTATAACCTGCAAGCTACTTACCTAGTAATGCTGTGTTTTCACCTGCATCTTCTTTAAAGCTGGCATCACACTGCGGCACAGATTCATTAGTGGAAGGCGATGGTAAATTGCTCCCATCACTTCTGTCATCATCTTGTAAAGTGATGCTCAAATTTATAGCCGAAACACTTCCCGGGGTAGATTCTGGAACAGGTATCTCCTGTACATCCTCAGGCTCACCCTTGAAAATTAGAAAAGAAAATGCCTTTTCTAAGTAACATGGTCAAACCTTATCTATCATCTCACTCATAATTCATACAAGGTATTACTTTTATACACTGAATTTGGTAAAAAGCACACCAATGTCTCCTTTATCTAGCATCACGAGAAAATGAATTAGCTCTCAGCAGGCAGCTTTCCAAGCCCTACGTTTTTATTCTAAAAACTATTTCTTCCACCTTGATACAAGCAACGCTACCTTTTATACCATTGATTGGCATAAAGTGAAGCCTGCTTGAATGGAGGCTTCACTTTCTGTGAACCAGCCTGGGTGTCTGCTACTTATTGAGGCCACAGCCCAGAACTCTAATTACTGCCGTGCTGTTTTACGGCAAGGCGCTAGGGTTTCAGAGATGAACAAGGTTTCAGAACAACAAAGGGCTTCAGACTGTATTTTGGTTTTCTTTTTTTTTTTTTTTATAAAAGCTTGAACTAATACAAAGAAAAATCAACTCTGGCTCCTTCCTTACAGACAGGGTGTCTCTCAGCTGTTGCCTGCCTCCAACTTCCCTCCCTCTTCCATTTGCTGCTTTAAAGAAAGTAAGATAAGGAGAGTGAGGCCGGAGCCTCCGGCAGCATTGCTACGTTAGATCTCAGCACTTGGGGGATATCTAGAAACCTTTTTTGGTTAATACCAGAGTCAAAGCCGTGTTGTGAGTAGACGAAATTGCTGGTCAAGTGACATATGAAACGAGGGGTTACTGTAGGGTGACTGTGCACACAGGGCTCAGAGTCCCGCCACTGCTTCAAGTAGGAACTGCTCCTGGGCACTCTGCCCCTGGGCTCTGAGGGCTAAGGGCAGGCTGGCCTGAGGCTCCCACTGTGCCCACAGCCCTGTTCCACCTGTGCTCTAGAACCAGCACCCCCCCCCCCCCCCCACCAACCCAAACCCCCCAACCCACCACCAAAACCCCCCCCCCCCCCCCCCAGCAGTAACTAAACACCCTCAAACCCAGCACAGAGCTTTCCCTCCCCCTCCTACTCCCGATACACCGAGCCACAACTCCTGGTGCTGTTGTGTCATCACAATGCTGAGACTCTGGCTCAGCCCAACCCCAATCTGTTTATCTCAGAACTGCCAAACTGAACTGCCAACCTGAAACCCCACCTGTTCTCCCTCTGACAGTCATCAGTCTGTGATGTACTCATGTGTCTGACAAATCCTTTTCAGCTGCGCCTCTGAAATACACTCCCTCCATCTTCCCACTTGCCCTGGTAGGGGAGCCACTCCTTCCTCTGTGCTCCTGCAGATGGCACTGCAAACGTGCCTCTTTCGCCTTGTTGTGTCTGGGTGCATGCCCTGGCCTCTACCAGTCCAGAAAGTGAAATCCTCAAGAGCCCACACAGAGGGGCTGTGTCTTATTCATCTTTGTCTCCCCAGAGCCAAGCTCAGATCTAATCTCTTAGGCGGCACCCCTTTATCAATGCCTGCTGAATGAATGAAAACACCACTGACAAGTGGCACACCAAAGTGGCTTTAGCTGCAAATCAAAGGATCGGCTGCCTTTAAAGTTTGCATGAGAGACTGCTGGCGACTCTAACCATGCCTCTGAGGAAACAGAGAACTAGTTACCTACCACAAGACAGCATGTCATGACTACCTGAAACATCCAACGCAGGAGGGGCCAAAGGGTCTAAAGAAAATGGCATACTGGCTAAAGACTAGAAAATTAAAGGAAAGCCAAGTAAATCTCATAGTTGGATGTGAAGTTACTACAGGTTTCTGTTCTTCAAAAAATAAATGAGGCATTCTGGGAATACATATTCTAACTTTCTGAAATTAACATTCTAAGAATGCAACTCAACCTTATATAGAATGAAGAATCTTGATTTTTAATATATGAAATATATATGTAGCTATATTACCAAAAACAAAACCCATGAGGACTAAAGTCCTTGGTAAGGTCAGTCAAATTCCTTTTAAACAAATGTCTAAATATGAAAAATAGGTTTAAAATTACTGACTAGTGAAGAAAACAACTTAGAATGAGTTTCAGAGTGTATCTTAGAAAGAAAAGAATTCTAAAGCTTTGCCAAGGTAAAAATGTGTCGAGCTCCCTGTACTCTTCACTTAAAATCCTGTATCATGAAGGCTCATGTCCCTTGTCTGAGCTACAGTCTCTGGAGCAAAGAGGGGATGAGCCAAGTTCATTAAGAAAGCACATTATGCCATGCTAAACAGAGCTGCAATTAGTAAGAACCATGAATATGTCAAATTGAGAAATTCTAGAGGAAAGACCAATTTTCTAGATATGAAAGCAGAATGAGTTTCTAGTAAAACAGTTCTTGAACACTGACCTTCCCCCTTCCTGTGACCTACAGTGAAGGCATTCTATAATGCACATTTAAAAACCATAATTTATAGAGAATTATAGTATCTTAAGTATCTTTTAAAGTAAGATCTTAAGTATCTTTCGAAGACACAGTAAGCTAGAAGATGAGAGGACATCTTAAGCAGACTTGCAGCCACAGAACACTCTTGTTTCATGGGTCAAAGCTTTAGTGATGCTGTTACAGAAGCTTACATGGCTATATGGCTTTAAGTTGCATAAAATGATCATCATTAAAAAAAAATCTTTGTAGTTTCTAATGCTACAATAAATTCTACAGGAAACTCTAAAAATATGTTTAGCAACAAGAAAAATATATTTGATATTTAAATTTTTCCAAAAATCTTTATTTAAAAACTCTTTATTATTTGAGAGTATTTTAAAGCATTAACAGATTGTATACTCTAAAAACAATAAAAAATATAACTAGAAAAATCTACTTTTTCCCTTTATGTTCCAGTCTTTAGGTAGGGTAGTAGTAAACAGCCTGGACTCTGAAATTAAGCAAACTTGTGTTTGGTTCTCCATTAACTAGCTATGGGATGTTAGGTGAGTTTATTATGATTTCCCTCTCACTTTGCCCTCATGTCTTCTGAAGAAGGTCCTATGACCACCTAAGTATCACAAACTGATGGATTCAATGCAGGACAAATGTCCCCAGCACTATTTGATTTTGAAACCCAGGAATGGGGAAAACTGATGTCAAGAAGTGCTGGCTTCAGTCTCCTCACATGTAAAATGTTCACCTTAAGCCAGAAAATGTATAAGGCTCCTTCCATTTCAAACATTTTATGATTCTTGTTCATAAAAAACTGACTAACATATATACATTCTGCAGTACAGTATACCAAAACATACTGCTCTAAGTAATTACAAACTCTCTGGGGAACATCTTATCATATTATTCTACCATCATAAATTTAGTTCATTGATTTTTT
>NW_007737205.1:16144-16882 GCF_000696425.1 Galeopterus variegatus | reverse complement strand
TTTTTTGGACTGCCTTAAGAATTTATGTTTAATAAAAAGGAAAATTTTTTCAGAGAACCACAAGAATGTTAGAAGGAGCATTTTGTCCGTTCCTCTTGCCTCTGGTCAATAATGAAATCGAATCACTCAGGAAGAAGAGGGGCAGAAATTGAATATAAGCAAAAGTGTAACAAACCCAATATCCCAGGGCTTTGATGACATCAAGTTTACACATTGGACATGTTCGGTGATCCAAAAGCCATGGGTCAATGCATATTCTATGAAAAATATGCCTAAAAAAATTAAGTATGTGTTAATGTCTTAAAATAAATGTTTATATATCTTATAAAGGTAATAAGACATTCTACTAACTCTTCCTCTCATTACCAGTTATCTAATGTCAAATCAACATTCTAGTCTACTCACTTATCCCGTCATTATCTATTCTACTTTCCACATTAAACAGAATCTGGCACTTCTAAGAAAATTTTCCCTTCCCTCCACAAAAACAGCATGGCTTATTTCCATCTCTTGCTAGGCTGTACATTTTTATGTGCCTTTGTAAGTTACTTGAAAGCCTTTTGGAAATAAATGTCACATAAATAAATTAACAGTAATAAATAAACTTATACTAAACTGACAGTATCTTATATAAGTCCATAAAATGACTCAATTGGAAATACTATAAAGCAAATATTAACAAATCATCTTTGGATGGTAGGCTTAAAAAAGCTTATTTTTTCTCTTACATATTTTTGT
>NW_007737205.1:9262-14904 GCF_000696425.1 Galeopterus variegatus | reverse complement strand
TATACCTAGGGCTGCCATCTGCACAGCATCCTCAGCATCATTTTTAAGTCAGAAAGACTTGTCCTAAACTAGCCTAGAGTTAAAATTCTTTTCTACTTTAATAATTTCTATAGGACAGGAAAAACCTATACTGACCCCAACTCATTAAGCACCCACAGCACCAACCCCATATAAATGCTTATGGATTTAAGCCTTTATTCAGGAAACTCTTATTTTATTATTCTGATACTTGTTTCCTTGAATTCTTTTACAGAGTTAAAGAGTACAAGTACTATAAAGTACTTGTATATGTACTAAAGTACTTTGGAAACAAAACATAATTATATATTAACTTGTGACTCGCTTCTAATAGATTTGAAGTATAATTAAAATTGACCAGACTTAAAACATAATTTCTGTATACAAATGATTCGGCTAACTAAGCAATTCTTTGAAAAGTTATCAAAGTGTCCCATTACTAAAAAGGAAAACACAATTTCTGTTGCCAAAACAAACCCCCTAGTGTAACCGGAGTAAAGGGAGGAATATTTATTTTACACAACCTCAAAAAGAACCCAAACTCAGGGTGCAAATAATAGCATATCATTGCCCTCCCTGACCCACTTCCTGCTGGCCTTTTTGGGCCCTTGCGCCTGGGTCCTTCATCTTTCTTGCTCCCAACACAGCATACTTTTTGCATCATGAAATGATGGAATTCCCAGGATTCTAATGAAGACTGCTTATAAGACTAAAAGCCAATCTATAACAAAGATATATAATGGGTCTTGATGGTCACATAAGTCTCCTAGGCAAAGCGATTTTAAAGAGCCTTAGAGACAATATTGAAGTCCAAGCTTCTCTCTAAAAGATGATCACAAGATCTTCATATCATAAAAGACACTTAACTCTTTTGTCAGAAACCTGAAACTTGTCAAATAATTTTTAACATCTCAGTAGGTAAAAAGAACATACTTGCATGGCAGAATTCTGATAATATCCTTTACTTTAAAATTTTCAATACACACTGCACAATTTTCAGCATCAACATCAATTCCCTGTAAAAAGAAGAGGAAAGTGTTTACTATATCCTTGGTATACAGTATATCCTTGGCAAACTCACTATACCCTGACCAAAACAATGATGAATTCTTATTCTACATTGGTACAACCTGAAACTAAAATACAGATAATTGTTATTGGTATTTACTTTTTACCACTCTCAAGAGATTATCTAAAGAATTTGGCTGAAAAGGAAAAAATTTCATTGTCTGCCTAATCAGACATGAACAGTTTAATTACTAAGCTAGTGTTCATGGGTTTTTAAGTACTCCTGTTTTAAGGGCTGTAGAAATGTAAATGCCTGCCAGATTATGAAAAAATAAATTACTTTTCAAACATTAAACTTAAGATATAAACATAATGAATATCCAATAAGCTACCTGTTTTCTGGAATCACTAAAAAAATAAACAACAAATTTACATTTGCTGAAGAACAGAGTTACAACTTGCAAATGAGAAACTGCAAATGGTTAAATAATCTGAAAATATTCACCTCACTAGTGATAAAAGAGTTACAAACTAAAAATAAGTTACCATTTTTCATCTAACAAATTAACAAAGGTATAAAGAAACAAAAATTGCCAGGGAGGAAGCAGTTTTATGACAAAATTTCCAGTTCCAAGAATCTATGGGTCATAGACCTTTCTGGTGGTATGGCCCTCCCCACTTCTCTGGGTAACCCCTGGTCCCATCTGATTAGTCAAAGCAGCTGAGACTAGAGTGGTCATCTGACTCAAGGCAGGCCAAGAGGATTCTTTCCTGGGACTCTGGGACAGGGATTCAGGAACTAACTACCAATCAGTGTCTGCATGTGGCTGCAACTGTAGCAAGTTCATTTTATGGAACCAGCTTCCTGGTCCTTATGTAATTATTTAAAAAAATATTTAGCAATGTGTACCACTTGTTAACAAGGAAGCAGTACAAATTTGATTTAACATGGAGATATTCTTATTCAAGAATGTATTAAAATTAACTGTAACATTTTAAATTATGCATTGTAATGAAAGTAAATACTATCACTTATTTATCATATGCCAAGTAAGAATGATGAAATCATTTTTAAAGTCTCTGGTTTAATGGTTTGAAACTTTATACATTACTGTGAGTCCAAAAGAAAAGAAAAATTAGAAAACAAATACCAGTCTACAGAACTGGATAAGACGTAAACTGAAGAAAATACTTTTCTGTACAAGTTTAAAATGTAAAATTGCCAGAAAACCCATGTATATACACCATGGACCATTTAGGTATCCTCTTTTTTTTATAACCATTACTTTGACAACTTTCAAAAACAGTCCCTAGAAGCATTTTCAAAAATGTTCTGTATAGGAAAAGGATAAAATGTTCTTATGTTTCCAATATAATGTTAATATATTATGTTCTCAAAGACCTGATTCTGTAAATTACACACATTAAAAAAAAAAAAAAAACAGAAGTAAAACAGCCCTGCTAGGGCTGGCTGGATAGCACAGCTGATTAGAGCCTGGTGTTATATCACCAACATCAAGGGTTTGGATCCCTTTACTGGCCAGCCACCAAAAAACAAAACAAAACAAAAGTAAATTACACATATGAATCTACAACTTCTCAAATTTAAGAATTGAGATTTCTGCTAAGGACAGTAGAAGGCATGTTCCAAGAGGAACATAAAGTCACATGCTTGTTAAGTAACTACCTATGCTGAATGTGTGCAGTTTGTCACAGGTATTAACTGGAAGCTAGCTCCCCAAGGACCCTTGGTGATTTGTAAATCAGTCACTAATCTTAAACCACGAAATGTGATTTAAAAAAATTTTTTTTCTGTTAAATACATTTGCATAGAAACCAGTTCCTTGCACAAACTATTAAAATTCAACTGTACTACAAGTACTAACTTTTTCAAGTGTAAAAGTTATTAGAGAAGGGATCGTAGCCAATTACGAGAGTATCTTAGTATTAAATACACTACAGAAGCTATTAATATCAGATTCCAATTTTTAAAAAACCAAAGGTCTATAAATTTAAAGTGTTACATTTGTTTTAATCCTTAAGTAGGTCAGAGGAAGAGATATATACTTAAGTGCAGTTACTCTTTTTTTGAAGGGGGAGTGGAGACTGCAGGGTGGACTAGATTAAGTCTCAACAACTCAGTGAGCTAAAATGAAAATCAAAATAACTGAACCAACCCATAGCTTTAAGTCAACATTTCACAGTACAGAAAATGAACTATTAAAAGACTACTACTAAATTAGCAAAAATTTTACTTTCAAGGAATCTATCCTCTAAGAATCTGAGGTTCTACAATTAGGATCTGTCCTATTTCAAAAATGCTTTAAATGTCTACTATGATTATGAACTTTCAGGTCTCAGATTGGCCATGTCAAAATGTTTCTTTTTTAAAAAGTAGTCTTAAAAACAACTTTTCTCCCCACTTCTCCACAAATCCCAATATTTTCTCCCAATATTTGGTGATAAGGGAATCAAGAGAGAATAGACTGAGGAACTCAATTTTAAATTCAATTTAATTCATTTAAATCTAAATAACCATATGTGACTAGTGGCTACCATACTGGACAGCATGGGCCTGAAAGGCTCTTCACATATGGCAGAATATTTCTGCTAACCCTTCTTTAATATGAGCACATACATGAAAGTTAGTGCTAACTCAAACTAGCCAAAACTCCACATGCTCAATGCTGTGAATTAGTACACTGGAAAGAAAGTATTTCTTAAGACACATAACGGAGATGTTCTCTAGCCTAAACCACAAAACAAAAACAAAAAATCCACCATAAAAACATTACCTTTTCTCCATGCTTTACAGTATGAAGTGGGAGCTGGCCAATAACTTTCTTAGTTTCTTTTCTATGGCTCTTGGGTAGGAAAATATATGATTATTGAAAATTTTAAATTAAATCACTATTTTTAAAAAAGTCATATATGATAATATAAGCAAGCATACAGAAAAAAATTCATTTAACATCAAAGTTAAATGACTACACTGAAAATAACTACAAAATAAACACAAAAATAAGACATATGTAACTTAGGAGCTGTTTGATCAAGAATACTTGTTTTCAACTCCATGTCTGAAGAAAGAACCAATTCCTATGTTTAAATACTGGTAAGAAACTAATAGACTGAGGATGGGGGTAACATACTCATCTAGTAAGTTGCCTGCAAGGAAAGAGCCGTTCCTAGTCACCAAGCCAGCAAGGTCTTTTCACAACAGAGTTAAGCATGACATTCAAAAGGTCTGCCTTTGGAAACTTCTGGCTCTTTGTTTTGCTCTTTGCTGTTACGGAGACAAGTGTTTCTCTGCAGATACCCGGCTCTACTGCTGCTCCCCAGTGGGGACAGGGAAGCCCCTTCCTCTCCGCTCCTTGCCTCTAGGCCTAGTCAGAGAACCAAGGTGACATGAGGGCAGGCCCACACTATCTCAGGCCTTTTTGTCATTCCTCTGTGTCTGGAAAAGGACTAAGTGGGTATCTGCAGGAACCAAATGTGGAAAAAGGTACCCAAATTTAAAGGTACCTAATTCCCACAAAACAGGAAATTTAATATAGCCCAATTAAAAAGTTATTTTCAAAAAGTCACAGGAAAACTTAAATATTATGAATAAAAATGAAATTAAGAATATGGTCAAATATAACTTCAAGCAATATATATGAGATATATTTATGAACTATCTTTTAAAAAGCAAAATTTAGAGTCATCCATAATTACCTGACTTCCAAACTGTGAGCCAGTATACAGGAAACGCTGTATATAGTAAAATATTAGCCAGGCTAATGAGATGATCATCATGGTGATGAAGGCAATGGCCACAAACACCACAGACTGACCGTTGATGAACTCCTGTACGTGACGGGTGCCAATCCCAATCGTCATCTTTACTGGAATTCCTTTTTGCACCAGGTCCAAGATTTCTCTTCCTTTTGGATAGCTAACCATAATGACCACTATATTTCCTGTTCCTGTGGAGAAAGAACAAAGAAATCAATGTGAAGAACACAAAATAAGGTATGAAGTTAAGAGAAATATAAGAGTACCATGTTCACCTATGCATATATGTCAGAAAACTTCAGTAAAATGGATAATTTTCAGGGAAAACATAAGTTAACAAAACTGGTTCCAAAAGAGAAAAGAGATTTATATTAGAAGAAGTAGAATAAATCACTAAGAACTATTTCCAAAAAAGCCAGAGCACCATTCAGTTTCACAGGTGAAGTCTCCCATCAAACCTTTAAGGAATAAGTAACACTAATATTTAAATTGTTCCACAAAAGATTAAAAAAAAAAAGGAAGTTTCTAAGATAGGACTGGCAGGGTAGCTCAGTTGGTTAGAGCGTGGTGCTGATAACACTGATTACACCAAGGTGTAGGGTTCGATCCCTATACCAGCCAGCTGCCAAAAATAAATAAATAACAATTTAAAACAATTATTTCTAAGATAATAAAACCAAACATGGTAAGTAAAAAACAAATGAAAGGGGCCGACCCTGTGGCTCAATCGGGAAAGTGCGGCGCTGGGAGTGCAGCGGCTCTGGGAGAGCTGAGGCCACGGGTTCAGATCCTACATAGGGATGGCTGGTGCACTCACTGGCTGAGCGCCGTGCGGGCGA
>NW_007737205.1:6693-8016 GCF_000696425.1 Galeopterus variegatus | reverse complement strand
TTCTAAGTTTTTGCTATCATAATCTAAAAGTCCATCAAAAAGAAAACAGCTATATAAATTACAGTATGTGTACCAAGGCTGAAGAAGCAACTCTCCAAGCACCACTTGTACTAAAGGTAGAAAAAGAGAAAAAAGAATAACATGTAAAACTGTGTGGACAGCATGCTGTCCTTAATAAAACCTCCTATATGTTTCTAGCAACATGGCCTACCTCTGGAAGGCTCCTCCAGAGACTAAGGACAGGAGCTGGCAGCTGTAGGATGGGGTGGAAGTCTTTATTTTACACAGTAAAAATTCTGTACTATGTGCATATATTACCTATTTCAAAAATAACTTTAAATTGAGCATAAAGAATGTTCCCTGACATTACACTGAAACCATATTATAACACTATTTTCTTGTAGAGAGAAACTTGATCTGTAGCAAATCCACTGTGGCTCTTGGCCATTGAGATTTAGTTACTGAAACATCAGAAGGGCACCCTGTCTGGCAGTTGATCCTATGACCAGCCTGAGCCTTCAAGTGTCCCTTAGCCGCAGATTCTGCAGCACTCACACAACCTACCATGTCATCACTGGGGAGACACAATAAGGAGGAAGGCACTTCCTGCCTTCAGGAAAATAAACACCTAGCAGTTAAGAAAGACACGTATACAAACAATTATGATAGTTATGCCACTTGGAACTATATGGCACTTTACAAGCTAAAAGTCTTTTTTATAAACCACCTTCTACAGGAAATTTCAAGCACATTCTAAAGTAGAAAGAACAGTGTAATGAACCCCCATGTTCCCATCCCAGTTAAGAACTTTTATAAAAAAAACAAAACTGTTTCTATACTATGACTACAGCTGATACAACTTCTGGTTCTGGTATCATGTTCTTTGTGTGATGATTGGGCAAAAACAACTCCAAAGCACTTTCGCATTTATATCTCACTTGAAGCAGAAAGAGGCCCCGATATCATTCTACAGCTGAGGGCTCAGAAATCTTTTTTCACCACCTGAAAAAGCCATTTCTAAGGTCTGAAGACCCAGCTCCAAGGCAGCATCTCTTCCCTGTCCCCTCTTAATGGGGGACACAGGCTTTAGGGCCAGACAGATCAGGGATCAAATCTCACTCTGCTATCCACTGCCTGGGGCTCTGGACAAATCAATACTCTTAAAACCGTTTCTTCAGCTATAAAATGGGGATGAGAATGATTCCATTTTAGACTGTCACTTATTTAATAAGCAAGTGGTATAAAAAAGCTACAGAAGTAGAAGGGGAACAATTTTGTCTGGGTTGTAGGGAAATCTTTCCCCAGGGGGCACATTTGAGCTAC
>NW_007737205.1:4627-5697 GCF_000696425.1 Galeopterus variegatus | reverse complement strand
AGGCTGTGAAACCATCATAAAAACCTACCTGGGATGTTGACTGGTCCAGTTTGGCCAGTGACTAAAATACACACAAGGTATCTTGTTGAATAAATGAATGCATGGGAGGTGGAAGATTAACAGATTAGAGAGATTCTTGAACACTTAAAATCTCAAGACTGAGGGGTGGGGGAAGGGATAATGACACAATGAGTATTAGACACCCTGAGCTGAAAACTCTTGTAATAAAAATGTGAAATTTCTCACCTATGAAATTAATCTTAGCTCACTGAGTTAAAAGAAATTATTAAGCAAAAACAAAACCAAAACCTGTGCCTAGGAAGAGGGCTAAACGGTTCGCTATACTATGGTCATAGCAGCAAGATTCTATTGATCAAATAGAGGGGAACTATTTTAAATTAGTAAAACTCAGGATTGAAGACTCTCAAAAATTTACTCTTCCAGAACATTTTTGGGGATGAATGGAGGCAGGACAGTTGGGTAAAAAACACACCAGCTCAGGGGTCAGTATGTGCACACCCCCAAGGGGTGCCAGGCACAGGCACACAGCGGCCCTACCCTCACCTCCTGATGCATCAATCCTAGAGAGCTAAGCCGCTCAAGTCAGTGTGTACAGCTGTGCCTTAACTGGCACGTGAGAGCAAATCACAGCTTATTTCCAAACTAAATAGCTGAATTTCTTCACAGAAGGAACAGAAACTCAAAGACTTGGGACAGGAGAGAGAAAGCCCTTAGAATTTATTTTCTTCCCCAGGCTTTAATGTTGTTACCAATCTTGCTTGATTAAAAAAGGTCGTCTTGCACAATCTCCCCACCCCCAAAGAACCTACACACATCACCATTAGACAGGAAAACTCCTTGAAAACAGTTTGTTTAATTTTCATCTCACACTTAGCACAATGTCTTTGTACACAGTACATGATCATAAACCTACCTGTTAAATAATAATAAACAACAAATATAGTATTTTTTAGCAAGCCAAATTACGAATAACATAATTTAGAATTTGGGGCGAAAAATAGTGTTGATTTCCGTTTCTTTTCAAATTTCTGTGTTCCTTTTATCGACTT
>NW_007737205.1:2657-3092 GCF_000696425.1 Galeopterus variegatus | reverse complement strand
TCACAACGCTATTCCTACCATCCAGAATGTCTTACAGCCCATCCACCCCTACTGCACACAATGCATACCTTCCCCATTGACTTTAACTTGTCCTTCAAAATGCAATCTTTTGGGGAACCGTCTTTCAGTGTAGCATTACAGATCATTAAGAACTTATTATTCACTCATAAAAGACTATTTACCATACTCTGCAAATACAAAATGCAGATCTCTCTATATGAGAACTTTCTAGGTCAGGAATTCCTTATACATCTTTGTAACCTCCCATCCTCGATCCCAGCTGTGGCCCTTTCCCAAACAAAGCTCTAAGCCTTGCCGATACTTTGCACTCAGTAAAAGAGTGAAAGTTAAAAGAATGAAAGTGGGGCGGCCGGTGGCTCACTCGGGAGAGTGTGGTGCTGACACCACCAAGTCAAGGGTTAAGATCCCCTTACC
>NW_007737205.1:0-556 GCF_000696425.1 Galeopterus variegatus | reverse complement strand
CCTGGATAAATGATATGTCAATAATATAAGCAAACAAGGTTGCTGAATCATGGTTAGAACACGTGCTACTAGCCTGAAAAGATGTTAATGTCATTATCAAAAAATGCAGTAAGTAGATTTGAAAAATTGTGGGATGATGAGCCTGACATTTGAAAGAAAAGTCTACATTAAGAAGACGTGTGTATACTGAGAAGTGATTACAAGGAACCAGCATATCTCTTTTCTTTGACCAAACTACTAAACTTGGGAACACTGTTCACAGTGTTCTGTACGTATCTGGAATGCTATGTGAAATCTGACAGGACATTTCATGATAGTCTGCGGAAATATGGCTTGGGTACAATGACAATTAGGTAGATTCGTATCCACTGGAATAACTGCACCAAAGGCGGTTCCTAGCCCAGTGGACATCTGCACTCATTCCCATCCCCCTCCTTCCTGTTGCAACTGAGGAAGTGTCCCTCTACTACTGTCTGAATCCCAACTCTCCACAAGGGTTTTAGAACAGCCTTCTTGACTTCTCAAAAACCTGACTCCTTCAATCACCTCCTCTCTA
>NW_007737204.1:55413-55682 GCF_000696425.1 Galeopterus variegatus | reverse complement strand
AAACTGGAAAAGATATTAAAAATTATAGCCCATTTTGGCAATTTTTTTTACATTAGGAGAAACTCAGGCTTATTTCCAGTAACACCTTCTGAATTATATATATCTGAATCTTTAGTTATAATATCTTCTTTAAAATTATTTGTTGTAATTCAAAGTATATCTTATACACCATAAAATTTACACTTTTTAGTATACAGTCTCATAAGTTTTGACAAATGCAAAAGTTGGGTCATCACCAGCACATTCAGGATATAGAACAGTCATGTCAC
>NW_007737204.1:49450-50189 GCF_000696425.1 Galeopterus variegatus | reverse complement strand
GCTACTGCTAGAGTTTATGAAGCATTCCTTTGATCATTTAAAATGAGCCACTCATCAAAATTTCAACATTTGGTTTTCAGAAATAAACCATCATCTCTTCTGAGGTTTTTATTTAGTTAAATTTGTTTATGACATTATTGCCCAAATTGTGAATGCTATATTATATTTTTGAAGTTGAGAGATATATGCAATGTATATGTACATGTCCAGTAACACTGATAGTACATTTCTGTTGTGTATGCCTCTGGTGATGGCTATAGGGTCAATTTCAGTTTTATGTTTGGAATACAGTTAAGAAGCAAGGTTATCAGACGGTTTTGAAACCACAGCCTAGACTGGGCAAAGAGAGTCCTAACATTTTCTATACAAACAAATGAAGTGCCAAGGCAGAGTCTCAATGTCAGAGCATTTGGAAGAAATCTGGTTTGGCTCAACCAGAATTGGCTGTGTGTGTTGAGACAATTTGACCTAGAAGCAAAATGCTCCCTACAATCAGTGACGCTGAAGAGAAATTAAAATGATCTTTAGTGATTGACCTTAGTTGCATAGTGGGCAATTATGAGAAGGTAATAATTATTATCTGAACATAGATTATGGAATAATGGCCATTGCTAATGCAAAGTTGCCAAATAATTTTAGATTTATTTAGTTATTTAAACACAGAATCATAAGAAGCAAAAACTGGAAAAGATATTAAAAATTATAGCCCATTTTGGCAATTTTTTTTACATTAGGAGAA
>NW_007737204.1:47015-47628 GCF_000696425.1 Galeopterus variegatus | reverse complement strand
TCTAATACTTATCGAGTGCCTGTTACGTTTGAGTCAGTGTGCTAGTCACTGGATGTTTTCTTCACCCTCGTAGGTCCCAGATTAAGTGAGGTTAAGTCAGCTTCTGTGTGCTGGTCTGACTCTTCATTGACTTGTTTCTTATGCAAAATGTGTGACTAGTTTAAGCTCTAGAAGTAGATTTAAAAATAAACTTTGGTAATCCCAAAACTATTTATCAATTTGGAGTTGCTTGCATATTTAGAAATGAACAACTAGTCCTCTGTTAATCATTAATATGTCTCATTCCTGTTAAATTGAATGCCATTGATTTAATTGGAGTGATGAAAGCCGATTGATATCACTGAGTTTTGGATTTAAGAAAATCTCTTTTCCCTTTACACAGACATGTGCCACATGAGTTTAACAAAAGGAAATAAAACCCAAATATTAAACTCATCTTGTTTGTTTCTTCTTTCCCCACAAATTAGAAATGGAAGGTTTTCATTAACATTGAAATGATTGGTTGCATTTTAATACTCAGTGTCTAATGACTGGCATGTGATAAATCTCTCGTTAAAATATTCATGAATAATCAGATTAAATGTCACATCTCCAAAGAAAGATCATCTGATCA
>NW_007737204.1:44342-45782 GCF_000696425.1 Galeopterus variegatus | reverse complement strand
TGATTAGAGTTGTGGAAGTAGGTGGTAGGTCTTGAGTTTAGAAATGCGTCTAGTCCTGAAATTATAACCTACCAGGTTGCGCATACATTAATCTTCCCAGGATTGGAGGTCCCCCACTAGGAAGGGAAAAGTGTTCTGTAAAACCAGAGGCATACTGCTTGTTAAAAAGTAACAAAGGAAGAAAAGACAGTTCCCTTTTATTTCAGAAAATCTGATTTTTTTCCCATAATTTTGGTTATGGAGAGCTTTCATTCTCCCAATTCAGTCATTCTTCCAATATTTTTTATTCAGTTACAGATTTTCTTATATATTTAGTCATTTAAGTGACCACATAATTTACTAATTAGCTCACCCGAATTGCTAACTAATGGAAACAGTAAGCCTTTGGCTATAAATTCAAAGTCTTGATGAATTCTAATACAGCTTTAAATGACTATGTCAGATTATAATTTTATATTTTTTATGACCACATGATTGTTTGTAATTTATTTTCTTTAATTACATTTAAAAACAATATATCATTTATAAATATAGGTCAATATTTACCCATAGTCTTTGCAAATTTCAGATCAATAGGCAAAGATTTTAAAAGAAATTTTGGATTATAAATATTTTACGTTAGAGTTAAGATCTTATCTTTTCCGTGTTTGTACAGAAAATGTTGTTGATTTTCAAATAACTTAATATTTGTTGGATATTCACAGTACATTAGATCTCAATAGTTTTTATATTAAAGTGAGATCATTTAGAACACATGACCAAGGCTACATAAGTCTGAGTAGATTTTAAGTTTCCATTTTTTTCTAATTTTGCCGTCATTGAATATCAATATATTTGAGATATTTTGTAATTTAATTCCAAAAATTTCATTTGCGGCACTACAGTGCTCATATTTTTAACAACACTTCTTCCTTGCTCATATTTTTAACAAATATAAAATATGTAAACTGAATTCACATGAAATAAGTACAGCTTATGTTTTATTTCAATCCCTAAAAATTCTGGAGTAGTTCTGGGAACAGGTCATGAGAATTTATCAATGGAAAACATGATGACTAAGAATCCACTTAGGTTCCCTTATTTAACCAAATTCTTTTCTGTTCAGACAATCACCCCCCCCCCAATTCTTCATCTGAAGAAACTGAAAGTCAGAGGGATAGTGACACGTCTGAAGCCAAGTCCGTCTCGTTTGCACAGAATTGCTGTTGCTAGTAAAGTCCCTGACACATAGTCAACACATCATAATACTGACTGAGTAAATGATAGAGTATTTAAAATGAATTTGTATTTTAAAAAGTGAAACTTAAAAAAAAAAACCAGAATTCCTTAGAGAAATGGTTGATTTTAAGACTGGGGCAGGAGATATTCAAGATAAGCCTGGTGCACCTTGTAGTGACAGAGAGTAAAGAAATGCTTTAAAAAATATATATCTGTAGTGAT
>NW_007737204.1:41403-43882 GCF_000696425.1 Galeopterus variegatus | reverse complement strand
CCAGAATTCCTTAGAGAAATGGTTGATTTTAAGACTGGGGCAGGAGATATTCAAGATAAGCCTGGTGCACCTTGTAGTGACAGAGAGTAAAGAAATGCTTTAAAAATATATATATCTGTAGTGATGGGGCTAAGTCAAAAGGGCACAGAACAACCGAAAGAGCCTCCAGTGACCAAAGCCAGAACAATTTGAGCAAGAAAATAAAAATGGTAGTTAAGTTAGATTAACCCAAAGTATAAAATCAATATCCACATGTCCATACTGATATAAATAAATGACCAAATAAATAAATGGAGAATAGACAAATTCTATACATGTCCCATATAGAACAATTCCAAATAATTTATGTCAATACTGTGCCTTAAAAAAGGTGGGACATAATTTCCCGCTCAGGTGTGGACTGCACAGAGCATCTTCCTTCCAAAGAGTACAGTATGAAAAGAGTCTACTTTACAGCAGAAGAACCTAACAAACGCTATCTCAGCCAGGTAATCCAGCCTGCCGTCAGCAGTGACAAGTCACATTGATAGTATGTACCCTAGGTAGAATGTGACGACATTGGCATTTTCTTCTGTGGTCTTCCTCTCCAAAACTCATAATGCCAGTCTAATCAAAAGAAAAACATCAGATCAATCCCAATTGATGGACATTCTACAAAATGTCTGATTGGTACGCTTCAAAAATGTCAGAGTTATTAAAAAAGCAAGTCAAGGGCCGGCCCGGTGGCGCACTGGAGAGTGCACTGCTTGGGAGCGTGGCGGCGCTCCCGCCGAGGGTTCGGATCCCGTGTGGAGACCGGTTCCCGCTCACTGGCTGAGCGCGGTGCGGGCACAACACCGAGGGTTGTGATCCTGTTACCGGTCAGTAAAAAAGACAAAAAGGAAAAAAAAAAAAAGCAAGTCAAGTCTGAAAAACAGTCATAGCCAAAAGAATCCTAAGAAGACATGACCAAATGTAGCACAGTAGCATGGGATCTTGGAACCAGAAATAACTTTAGGTAAAACCCAAGAAATTCTAATAAAGATTGGACTTAATGTATAAATGCAAGTTTATTAATTATGACAAATGTTAACACACTAAGGTAGAAAGTTAATAATAGGGGAAACTGGTTGTTGGCTGTATGAGAAATGGAAAACTCTCTGTACTATCTTTCCAATTTTTCTGCAGACCCAAATATATTCTAAAATTTAAAAATTTATTTAAAGGAAGAGGCTACACAACTTATGTTAGCATATAACAAAATGGGGCGGGGTGAGGCTCGTTATCCCTATGGCTTCTTAAATCTCACTCTAACCTAGTGTTTGCCACTTTTGGGAAACTGAGCCAAAGCTGAGATCAATAAATGGATATATGTCCCAGTTCAATGTGTCTAAATGAGGAAAGTTCTAAAAGTAAAAAGAATAAGAGATGATGTACTTAATAGAAGAGTTAAATATTCCAAATTTTACAATTCAAGAATGATGTAAAAAGCTACTTCACTTCCTTCCCTCTTGCCTTCAAAAAAATTTTTAAAAAATTTTTAATGAAATCACAAGCATGAAGTGAGGTCATAAGGAGCAGAAAGAACCTGGAGCATGGTGAATACACATAGCAACAGCATCAACAATAATGCCCAGCACTATACTTTGCCAAATTCTCTCTCATATGTACTCTCCTGTATCATCATAACCTTCCTCTGTTAGGTCAAGTGTTATATTTCCTGTGAATTCACAGCTAAATATAATAGCATAACACATGTGGAATATAGAGGACCAAAATTTAAGGATTTATAAAACGCCGTAAGAATTAGCACAGTATATTTAAAAACATTCTCTGCGTTTTATAAAGACATAGGTCCTGGTGGACACCTTCTCCCTTAGTCCCCATGGTAATATTGATTAACATCCTTCCGTCACTGTTTCACACAGAAAGAACAGAAATGCTAAAGAAATACCGTGGGATTTCAAGTCTATCATTAACATCTATGAGAAGAAAGGTGAAGCAGTGAGCTAGTAATTATCAATGCACTGCATTTCTCTACATCTCTGGGAAGAACCTGACTTTTCGGATCAACTACCATGCAGAATTGTTAGCCATAAGCTCTCATGGTCACAGTGGGATTGTAGGTCTTGGTATGGTTCAGCAGGTGTCATTCATGTGCTATGTCACATGTAGGGAGTGTTCTAGAGCATCTTTATGATCTTAAGTAACTTAGTCCTGTTAAATGAGTACTCTTGTTCATTTTCAGTTGCTACAATTACTTGAACTAGGAATGTTGTGAGAAAGCATCCTAGTGAATAAACTGTTCAATAAAAACATGCAAATCCAAAATATATTTTTCAACTATTTGTGAGTTATGTGACTTTTTGAAATATCAGTTATCTTGCTATGACAAAGTGAGTTTACATTTTATTTTTAAATCATTTTTTGCAAATTTTATTTTTTTAATAAATAATTTTTTAATTGAGAGATATTGATTGGACATACTTATCACATACAG
>NW_007737204.1:39390-40575 GCF_000696425.1 Galeopterus variegatus | reverse complement strand
TTTTTTTAATAAATAATTTTTTAATTGAGAGATATTGATTGGACATACTTATCACATACAGATTTATATTTCAACACGTATAAAATGTACAGTGATCAAAGCAGGGTAATCAACATATTCATCACAGAACTTATTTCTTTGTAATGAGGACACACAAATTTTATTTTTATAAGTCTTTAGATCAATATGTATAACCCGAGACACTGTGGGAAATCAATTATGAAAATAAAACACATTTTGTTAAAAATACATCTACACATTACTTGAATACTTAAGTAGATGTTGGCATTAAATGGAGAAAATATATCAAAACAGAACAAGTCTAGAATAAAATTGCCAAATTGTTTTGTAATATAGAAAATGTCATATTCAGAACAAAACTTTTAAGGACATATAAAATGCGTATATTATGAATGATGTGATTTTTCTTGATAGTTAGGGCACATCAACTTGCTTTGCACACTTGAGGTCAAAAGTCTGAAGCTGAATAGAATTTATAATTTATCATAGTCACCAACTCTTACCAACTTACGTTATACTCAATTCTTATGTCACTATTTTCAGTAATAGTTAGGAATACAGATACTCTGATTATCACATAATAGAACTGCACGCTACTAATAATTGAATAGAATACCTTCACTCAAAGAATGAAGGTCAAGAAGGTTAAAAAAACACCAAATACATAGAGGGAGTTAAAAAAAATTATAACCTATTCTCTTACCTCTGTTTAGTAATAATGTAAGTTTTCTACTACTTTAAATGTTGCACAAAATGTATAGTAATAATAATGAAGAGAGAATATTTTTCTTTATACAATATCTTGAGTTTGGTTTTAATTTACCATTAGGGTTTGTCATACCTAATGTTTAACAAATGCTGCTGCAAGTGTTAAGAAATTAGGAAAAGTCATTTAAATATTACCCACTATTCTTTGATTGCTAAGTATAAAAATGAACAATACTTTTGTAACTTTTATGAAGTTTTCTTTATATTTTAAAATATTTCAAAAGGACATTTATTATTACTATTTTATTTTGGGAACTCCACTGGTATTTTTCTGTCTAAATGGTGTTTGACACAGTTATCCTTACCTTCTATGCCTTTAATTATTTTGCATAAACACTTGTACATTTTTTCAACCAAACAAGACTCAAGTCAAATATTCTTAAAAAATAAAAAAAA
>NW_007737204.1:36295-38933 GCF_000696425.1 Galeopterus variegatus | reverse complement strand
TTGGAAAATATATCCATTCATACTCATGAGAACATCTTTCCTGAAAATTATGGTGATGTGCCTCTCTTAGACAAGATCATAATGTAGGCTGTAAATAATTTGAAAGCATTATCCTATAAATAATACATATGTCATCTGTGGTTAATTTAATTATCCTTTTGAAAAGAAAATCCTAAAATGTAAACTTCATGAGATTTATCTTAATTGGTAAGTGTTTCGAGAGAAATAGCATAGTATGCAAATTAACAATTGTGTAAATTTTTTTACAAGCTTTAAAGATATTAAACCTCCAAATTATAGCAATCCCTTTCAAACTTCTCTCAACCAGCAGCTTAGGAAATAGGTGATTTGTCTTCAGAGCTGTAGCCCATAAAATGATTAACTTTCAGAGATGCAGCCTGTCTACTCCATGCTGAGCAGTGGGGTTGAAGCCTCAAGAGATGATGAACATTCAACAAACTACTTCCTAATGAGTTTCTTTTTTACTCCAATTTCCTTTATTTTTCTTTCTTTTCATTAACCCTAAGAATAGTGCAACAAAAGCAAAGCAAATAAAATTCTCACAACAATGAAAAGCAAATAAATATTATAAATGGGACATACAGATATGATGAATTGAGGTAGTGCTACACTCACAAAAGGTGATGAAGAACAATGTATTTATTTTTAAGTAATTAATTTTATTTTAGTCATTTTTTATATTTGCTGCTTTTATTAAGCTATTTTTCATCAAGAGGAATCTGAAATTTATTTTCTAGACTTGACTTTTACAAGCTGCTTAAAGGAAAAAGTCTTCTGTTTTACCTTAGTCACTACTACTAGATGCTTCAAAATTCCACGTTTCCTGTTATTTTATGTGTATTTTTTGCTCAACTATATATCGAAGTTTCAGTTTGTTCTAATATTTGACGATGTATAAATTTTTAGTTGTCAGGGAACCTAAACCATTTTTTCAAAACATGAAAAACTTCATGGGTAAAAAACCATAATTTTAAGTTTACATGTAATTTTGATACTTAAGGGACAAGTTTGTTTCATAAAAATGGCTATTCAAAACTGTTACAGAAGTAATGAGTCATAAAAGTATGAATCAAAGAATTCCAGAAAAATTAAAATCTTCAAGGTACAATTCAGCAGTTCTTAAAGTGTTTTGAATTACAGCTTTATCTGAGAATCTGATTTAAAACTATGTTCTCTCTTCCAGAAAAACACACAGGCCCACAAATTTTTTCATTCAGTTCCAAAACATTTGAAGCACACCTTTGAAGTCTATTCATAGACCCAATGTTATAGAATTGGGGGTATTGTTTAAGCTCCTTACTTTATAAGCAAAGGAACACTGGTCTTCACAGGTTAGATGCATTTCCAAGGTTAAACAGGTAGTTACAGCCAAAGAGGACAAAAACACAGATTTCCTAAAACAAGCGCAATTTCTATCACACCCAATATTTTATTGATAACCAATTAGAAGGGATTCAACATAACTGAGCCTATTTTACAGCTTTAGATTCTTTACACATAATAAAGTGCATCTAATCCCATCATTGTATGGTTCATTACAATCAATAACTGTGTAGAGATCCTGATTCCTAGGTGCGGTTGAACCCCTGATACAGAGCAGGACCTCTGCAAATGTCTCTCAAGTTTTGAGTGAACAGGCTTGCTTTGGCAGGACAGCGGGAAAGTTGGCACAAGTGTGCTATAAGAGATGCTGGATTCCTTGAGATGCTCGGCCTTTCAAGATTCAATCATATCACGTATTATTAAGTAGATATATACAAGTCAGCTTGATTGTGAAGGAGCGTTTGCCCTCCATTAGCTTAATTCTTCTTCTTTGATATGTAGACTCTCACAATTCTTGGAGACTACAGAGTAATATAATCAAAATTGATGCCACGCATTCTGAGAAATGCCCCATCATCTGAACCACTTCACCAGTGGGGTGAAAGCGTGGAGAAGTGGTTTAGCCCGGCAGGGGATTTTGGCCAGAAAGCGCATTCTCATATTAACGAGGCATCATCCTCACTGCAAATTTCACCTGTTTGCCCAGATTCTTTCACCTGGACCATAAATAATTCATTTATTATTTCTCTTTCTCTCTTCTCTGAGATGTAGTATTTGAAATTATTGTTGCTTATTGTCCAAATTTACAGAAAGTCCTTTCGAAAGTATCTTCCCTCCTGTGAATATTCTCGCCTCGCTGATTCCTTGCTTTCTTCACAGCATTACTTCTCTCAGTTCTGCTCCCTACGTGTGATTCCCTCTCTCCTTATGCCTTTTTTTNCTTTCTTCACAGCATTACTTCTCTCAGTTCTGCTCCCTACGTGTGATTCCCTCTCTCCTTATGCCTTTTTTTATTTTCCCTTCCTGTTTCTCTCTGACCCCTTCTTATTTTTATAGACTCTCTCTGTGCTCTCCTTTACTCACTCTCTTTCATTCTTTTGCTACATTAAAAAAAAAAAGAAAGAAAAGAAAAAGAAAAAAAATAATAAATAAGCCAGTGGTCTTTCATGAAATTTTAAAAGATTAATGTTAAAATTCCAACTTTCAGGGGCCGGCCCAGTGGCACACTGCTACAGTGCGCCGCTTGGGAGCGTGGCGGCGCTCCCGCCGAGGGTTCGGATCCCACATGCAGACC
>NW_007737204.1:25398-35316 GCF_000696425.1 Galeopterus variegatus | reverse complement strand
TAAATAAATAAATAAATAAATAAATAAATAAATAAAACCTTGTGTCTGTATTTATTGTTTCACTGGGGGAAATTTCTTGGTCCTGGCTTCCTCTAAGATGCACACTGGTGAATCTAGTGATTCATAAGAGGGTCCAGTCAGCCCTATGCCTATCAAAGGGCTTAAGGGGCAAGACTGAGACATGAAATTTCTAGTCTTATTTCCTGAACTGGAAACAATGTTAAAAAAATGGAGGCTTTGCAGTTCGATGGACCCAGTTTTTCAGTTTAACTTCAGTGAATAATTGTGCAGTATTGTGCAATTTACTTAATTTTTTTCAGCTTCAGTGTCCTCATCTTTTAAGAGATATTAAGAGCACATGAGGAATGCTAATAAGAAATATTAACTCGTGTAATCTGCTTCTGTAAACCTAGCTTGCTCTAACTTAGCTACAGTGAAGCCATCTTAAAAGCTGTTATGCCTAGGGGTACACTTTACTCCCCCCTTCCCCAGGACCTGCTAGATGCACAGGATGTTTTGCACCCATGAGCACAGCTGAGCTGCAGGAGCTAAAGTAAATAGGTTACAGCAGAGCATGGAACTTTCCACGAAAACATGTTTTCATAGGGCCGCCGGGTGAGGGGTCACCTCACACCTGGGTAAGAAGAGCTGAGTATGTGGTTGCATGAGGAGGGGTCACTGAGAGCTGGCCAACCTCTCCTCTGCACAGGAAAAGCTCAGAGCTGACAGTCTGTGGTTTTCTTGCTAACGCTAGCACAAGCCTGTGGCCACTGAACTGTAAAGTGCAGAAGTATTCAGTAATCTTTAGGCAAAGCTAACCTGCAGATGGCCCAATGTTTATTAGTTAGGAAATCAAAGGGGAAATCACCTACAAACAGGTGGGGTGCCCTCCAATGGGCTTTAAGGTCACTTAAGTTAACCAATGAATACTGTTTATTGCTTTGTCTCCTGGCTGCCAGGAAAGCTGCCCTAAAAAATGTATAGAAAGACAGCTGAAGAGCCTGACGGGGTCTCACCCCAGCTTGGCAGTGAGAACCCAACGCGTTGGAAATAATAAACCTCTTGCTAATTGCAGTGCTCATGGTCTTGTGGTCTCTTCGAGGCGAGTATTCCCGTTCTATGTGAGATTGGGAGTCATCCCAAATCTTACACACACAGTTGTGAGAACTAACAGAGATCACACAAGGTAGGCAGAAGGGGGCAATTGTGTTACACAGTAGATGCTGAGTGCTTGTTGGTTACTTGCATCACCCTCCTCTCCCCAAATCACCAAGATTAGGAGTTTACAACTCATAAAATTAAAATAACACTTCCCAGCACCCTCTCTTTAAAAAAGTCTAATCTTGTCTTCTTTTATTATACGTGTTCTTATAATCTGTGAAATATGGATATAGGCAGCTAGCTCAATTGGATATGTAGAAAGAGCTAAATAGAAAATTGAAAATAAATCACAGTTTTTTTTTATTCGTATGATAATGACCATAATCCACTGGTTTCTATAACGCTGCCATCTGAACTCCAGCTTTTCTAGATCACCCAAGTTAGTGGTACTTTATGTCTCCAAAAGTGAATTGCAATTGGGCCTAGTTTTCTTCTCTGGTATGACTACATATTAGTGTATGGTTGTTTTGACTTTGCTGTCTTTTTATAGGCATGCAGAGAAACAGATTGCAAGCACGACATTCAACAAGTCTACCTGAACATTTTCCCTGCAGGTTTTTATTTGGCTGGATCGTACATTATCACAGAGGAATCCCCAGTAGACATGGCTGTGACCCTCTTCTCCATCACTGCATAACCTCTTCACACCTTAGTAACCAATCACATTCCCTGTATTTTTTTTTAATGTCTCTGGATTTGTTTGTTATATTCAAACCTAGAAATTTTTCTAAATTTTTCCATCAGCTTTGTCTATGAACTTATATCAGTAAAATTCATAGTCTGATAACATTTATGTGCATTTTCTTAACTGCTTATTTAGGAAGCACATAAACACAACTTATGCAAATAAAGCCTATCTATGAAATATAGTTCACGATCTCCTGGAGCAGTTTTTCTGAACCTCCTCTCACACTGCCCAGTGTGGCTCTCACAGTGCACGGTTTGGCAATACATGCCCCAAAGAAATTTAGCCCTGAACTTCCCAGATGAACGTTTCTAGATGAATCTAATAAGTTCTTCCAAAATGACATGTTTTATATTAGCTTATTTTGCCCTGCTTTTTAAATGCCTTTGTATTTTTAACACTACATAAAAGTAATCAGTTCCATGGGCTGGCCCGGTGGTGCACTGCTACAGTGCACCACTTGGGAGTGCAGCGGTGCTCTGGTTCTGTTCTTCCTGAAGGCCCCTCTCTCAGACCCGTTCTATGATGACCTTGTCCAGCAGCACCAGGCTGAGACCAACCTGGCTGTCCACCAGCAGCAATCTACAAGGCATACAACAAGCTTTGATACGTTGTCATAAAAGCCAATAAACCATGCCTGAGTAAGCTTAATATAGTTCACGCAAATATTTTGTGACTGGTTATACTTTTTAAAGATTGTTTAATGGCAGCACATATTGACTTTTTTGGTATAAAAGGTAATTGAGACACAACCCTTAAACCTATGCAAATGGAGAGGAAGGTCAGGCAGGTACCTCGAACCTCATTCAAAGGATATCTGAACTTTCTCTTGGTTTCCTAAAATCCAGTTAATTCCCAGTACCACATGATCTCAGGTCAGACACTCAGGTTGCCTGATTCGTGAAGGTCAGGTCAGACCTGTACGTGTGTCCTTGCCTCCAGCACCCAGCATGGGTGGCTCCATAGCTAGCGCTGGAGAAACACTTCCTGATGTATTCTAAGGCCGTGGGAAGCCAGTCCAGTGCAGGAGCCTCGTCCATAAGCACACTGCTGCGTGGCTGATACCGTCCCCTCCCCCATCAATAAATATTAAGCTCTGTGTCACCATGCTGTGCTCTCCAAAAACCTGCCAGTGACCAAGTGATTGCTGTGGCATTTGGTGATGCCACCAAACTTCTCCAAACTCTCCCTAAGATTCCAAGACACTAACATCCCTTGTTCCTCTGCCTCTCAGATTGTCCCTTCTCTGTCATGATTACTAACTTTTCTTCCTTTTCCCCGCAGGTGCTGGGAGTGAGGCGTGGGGTGGGCAATACCAATGTCCGTCCTTCAGTTTGTATTGCAGCTGTCCAAGTCACGTTTCCTTTGGAGTGTCCAGTCATTGTTTCCAAATCCACATGTTCATTTGTTTGTTAAACGTTTGTCAAGCTCTTGCTAAGTGTCGGTTACTGTACACTGAAACCACAATGTGTAAGACTTAGCCCTGACACTCAAGGAACTTGTACCCTGCCCCCCCCCCCATGGTGCACCAGCGAGGGGCTGCCACGTTCTTCATAATCCTAGGCCTGAAGACTTGGGAGCTTTCTTTTGAGCTTCATTTTCTGGATTACAAACACCTGCCATTGTTTCTTTCCTGAAAACGTCGTACGGCCTTGCACTTGAATCTCTGCCACCCGACCTGCTGGGGTTCTTCCGCTATCAGAGAAGATGATTTTCACACTCGTCATCTGCCTGGTCTTCCTAGTTTGTCCCCACACCCCAACCCATCTTACGTACCTGACCGTGAGGTCGACATGTCTCCCCTCCTTGTCTCCCTGTCACACACACACGTGCGCTAGTGAGGAGTGTCTCAAATGTCATGTCAAATCCCAGCGCCTCGGCTTGGCCTGCAGAGCCCCCGCTCTTCAGCAGTGCTTGTGTTTTGCTTCCATCGGGGGCATCTCCTCGCTGTTCCACTGCCTTCCCCACCACAGGGCTGTAGCTTTGCTCCCCCCATGGCAACCTCCCTCTCCAGCAGTGCCCTCCCTTCTCCTATTGGCTTCTAACCCCGTCCCCACAAGGCACAGCTCAAGTCCCCCCTCCTCAGCAAAGCCTCCTACACCTTGTCACTCCTGTGCTCTCCCCCATCCTACCGTCTTACTGTGTGTAGGGTAAATACCACATCCTTTAGCCCTTCATTTCCCCCACTGAGTGACAAGCTGTCACCCTTCTCTGCGTTCTGTACCTGCTCTAAGACCTTGCATACAAGTGTGCTGAGCGAGCGAATGAGAGACTGACCAGTTAGTTCAGGGACGTCCAGGAGCTCTCATCCCCGGACCGGCGTGGAACGAAATATGAAATTAAATGTGAGAAGAAAACGTAGAATCCCTTTGTGCCGTTGGGGAGAGAAAAGTTTTCTTAAACGAAAGTCCCAAGTACCCAAAGCGTATGGCCAAAAGTCTGACTACAAAATAAAAAATTCCCATTGAATGAAAAGACACTTGAGATAAAATTAGCAGACAGATGAGAAACTTGCTTAAGGTATTTGTAGCTAGTAAAACTCATGAAGGATAAATAGACTGCACAAGAAATCATTCAAAAAAGTCAAGAAGAAGCAAATGAGAATGATTACTATTATAATAATTTGTATGTGTATAATTTTATTTATATTGATTTATTTCTAATACTGATAAGTTAATGTTAATAGTAAATATAGTAATAACATTTGTTGGATGTTAGTTATTTGCCAGGTGCTCTAAGTGTTCTTTCTGTGTGTGTTAATTCATTTAATCTTCACAAACCCATGAGGTAGTTGCTGTTTTCACTTCTTTTTTTTTTTTTTTTTTTCCTTTTTGTCATTTTTTGTGACCGGCAACGGATCGCAACCCTCAGTGTCACGCCCGTACCGGACCGGGACCGGCAATGGGATCGCAACCCTCGGTGTTGCACCCACACCTCGCTCAGCCAGTGAGCGGCTGGTCCGTATGTGGGATCCGAACCCTCGGCGGGAGCGCCACCGTGCTCCCAAGCGGCGCACAGTAGCAGTGCGCCACGGGCCGGCCCTGTTTTCACTTCTTACAGACGCAGAAGCGAAGGGACAGTGAAATGAAGAAGCTTGCTCAAGGTCACGGCATTAATACACATCAGGGCTGGCTGTCACCTGGCACACTGGCTCCAGCCAGTGCTCTGACCTCTGCTGTGCAGCCTCCTTTTGCTGTACTTAATGGACATGAATAAGCCAGTCCTGAAGGACACACTTCATGGATACCAGGTATAAAAAAGGACCCTCAGCTTCCTTCATAGTCGACCAGTGCCTGTGCAAACAATGGGATTCTGCTCTACAGCCATCAGGTTGGCAAAAATTAAAATTTCGCATAACACCACAGCACTGGCAGTATTCAGTGAAACTGTGTTTGAATGTGCATGTGAGTGCATGTGAGTGCCTGTGTGTCTATGTGTGTGTGAGAGTGTGTGTTAGCGTGTGTGTGTGCATGCCTGAGTGTGAGCGTGAGTGAATGTGAGTGTGAGAGAGTGAACAGCAACCCTCTGATTACATTCCCAGGGAAATGCTCACACTGAGCATAAGGAGACCCTGTGAGGGGCTCATCACAGCATTGCTGGTGACAGCAGAGTGCCTGTCCCCGGGGAATGGATGGATATGACAGGAAAGGGAATAGGAAGTGAAGGGAAAATAACAAATACATAGAACTCTACAACATGGCTGGCAAGGGGTAATGATGACCCTGTGCAATGCACTGAGAAATACAAAGAAAAATATGAGAACTAAGGTTATAAAAATGTAAAACAAGCAGATCCAAAAATCAGGTCCCGATTTCAGGATAAACTATTGAAACTCTGTATTTGAGACAATTTTAGACAATCCATAACCTATCCATCACAGAGAGTGGTTTTCAACTAGGAAATTAAGATCGGGTGGCACAAGAGAAGTTTGTGCATCATCTTCAGCAGTCTGTGGAAACATGACATTTCCCTTCCTCCTGGCTGCCAGCCGACACCTAGCTGGCCCTGGCCACTGAGCATTGGTCTTGGGTGTGGGCCTTACCCTCCATCCAAGATGCCCAGAGAACCCTTGGAGCGAGGATGTGGCTGCATTCAGGGACACTGCACTCAGGCACTGATCCAAGCCTGCATGGCACTCGTGATGTGAAAGTGACAGGAGGGAGGGGAATTTGCTTTTCAGCCAAGACATTCAAACCACAGGCAGTTACCACGCCCTTCAGAGATGAGGCTTACAAAGTACTTTGTTGATAATCCTCCTGACTTTTAAAGACCATTGTATTCATTTCTGTTGCATATAATGGAAATACCTGAAGCTGGGTAATTTCTATAGAAACAATATTTATTGCTTACAATTTCAGAGGCTGGGAAGTCCAAAGTCCAGGGAACACATCTGGTGAGGGCCATCTTTGGTGGTGACTTCAGTGACACATTGGATATCACATTGGGAGAATGGCAGAAGCGAGAGAGAGAGACTCTCACTCACTCTCCTTTTAAAGTCCTTGGACCCCTACCCATGGCTATTATTGAACCATCCGTGGGTTAACCCATTTATGAGGGCACGGTCCTCACAATCTTATCACCACTACAAGACTCCACTTTTCACTGGTCATAATAGGATTTCCCACCCTCAATAATTACAGTGGGGATTAGCTTCAATGCGTTTGGGGGGGAGACATTCAATCCACAGCAACCATGAAATATTAAAACATTTAGAAATTATAAATAGATAAAGCTGAAGCATAGCAGGGTGGTGCAGACGGTGTCAAATTCTAAATATCCCCAAGAAACTTTTACCTTGTGTACATATTTAGATTGACCAGGGGTCTTCTTGTTTAGTTTCTAGACAGGGCCAGAACCAAGCACCTGTAAGAATCTGAACAGCTCAGCCTTTCACATCTACTGTAGTTTTCTCCACGTATGTGTGTGTGCACATGTGCATGTGTCCCTGTGCACACTCGTGCACTTTACCTCTTCAGGCCTCAGTGAGGACATCCTTCCTAGGTGGGATTTGTGAGCATTGCCTTTACACTGGCCTGAAAGAAGTTTGCTGAGTCATGGGTCTTGTGTAGTGACCAGGCTGGGCTGCAAAGCCATTGGTTTTCCATACACTTAGAAGGCCTGTAAGAATCAAGGTATTTTTGTTAAGGAACCTATTCAGAAATTTGCTAGAGTAGTGTTGAGTCGAGAAGCAGCTAGCAACATGTATTATTGTTGGATCAAAATTAAAATAATAAATTGTCATTTTTCATTCTACCACACCTGTTCTTTCAATATCTGGAGTATCAATTCAATTCAGAGTCACAGATTATTAGAACTGGAAGAGATCCAAAACATCATCCATGCCTTTCATTTTGAGGCTGGGAGAATGGGAACTCTGCAAGAATGAGTCTGTTCCCCTAAACTATCAAGCTCATTAGGTGTGAAACGCCTTGCATTTCAGGGCCCTTCCCAGTCATTGTGCGGAGCCTCTGCTAATGGGCATCACTGACTGGGGCTCCAGCACAGAAAACAGCATGTATGATATACCTCTAATGGTCAGCAGGGGGTGCTAGAGGTTAGCGCAAGTCAAAATACTGTGCTTTTTAAACAGAAAGCTTGGAGTTGAAACAGGAAGTATAACATCCCATTTTGTGTTAAAATGCAACAGTCACATGGAGACATAAATTAATCCCGAATCAAAAACAGCCAAGCATTTTCTTGGGGAGACTGGCTGGCCAGCTTGATTCAAATTCTTGCTGAGCTCTTTATTAGCTAGGGGACCTCAGTGAGTTTTTAAACCTCTTTAAGCTTCAGTTTCATCTGCACACTGGGGATAAGTAGCCGACTTTATGCTTGCAAGGAAGGAATAAATATGAATGATATTTATTTATGAATAAATTCATGGATAAATTATTCATGAATGATATTTACTCCCACTAAAGGGTATTTGTTACCATTTAATGGGTCAAGGATTTCTGTTATGACCTTAAAAAAACCCAGTCTTTTATAAAAGGCCATCTATCAACTAAGTACTAGAAGAAATTTATGCCCCTTTTTGAGGTCAACCATAATTTACTGAATGAATACTATTCGAGAATATCTTATACTCTTTTCTTACTGGCATCTGAGAGTTATTCTTGAGTTTCTGCAATCTTTCTGAAATTTTCTTCATGGTTCCTTATTCTTTAAAAATTTAAAATAAGTCCTACGTATATTAAATGGATGGTGGTGTGAGTTTTGAAATTTGTGAGACCTGAGTTTAAATCCAGGCTCCATTACCTACTTCCTAAGCAATTCTGAGCAGGTTAAACTTTTTAAGATTCCAGTTCTCTCATCTGTCAAATGTGGTTGATTATATCTCCTTTTAAATATTATTATAAGAATTAAATTGTATTAAAAACTAACATAGCTTTTTGGGTTTTTTTTTTTTTTGACCGGTAAGGGGATTGCAACCCTCGGCATGGTGTGGTCTGCACCACGCTCAGCCAGTGAGTGCACCAGCCATCTCTATATAGGACCCGAACCCGTGGCCTCGGCGCTACCAGCGCCGCACTCTCCCGAGTGAGCCACGGGGCTGGCCCAACTTAGTATTTATTTTAAAAACAAACAACTTGGCACAATCCCTGGCACTTGGTAGATGGTGTGTGCAGGGTAAGCATTATTAGTCCCATTTACAGTGGCTCTCCCAAGGTCACATCACCTTTAAGTGGCAGTTCTTTGTCTCAAATTGACATTCTGCCTTTCCCAAAGCAATCCATTCTCACAGGATTACAAGTTCACCAGTTAAATTCTCCAAAGTGTCTCTTTTTGGGAACCCTACCCTGAGAAGTGCCCTCTCCCCTCAGTGCACTGCGTATGGGATGACATTGCTGTTATGGGATGACATTGCTGTTTATGGGATGGCATCTCTGGCTGCCCATCCCTGGATGAGCCATAACCAGACCATTCGCAGGGAGGGAGGTCTGGAGCACGGCAGCCACGTGTAGTGGGCAGAAGTGCATGAGAAGTGGCAGCTTCCTGAAGTCCTCCTGCACCTGCCAACCACAGAGCCTGTGGGAAAAGCAGGCAGGAAGTGAAGACTCATCTGAGCTTTTGGGGACACACTCAACTTCCCTGGATAGTGTGTCTGGCCCAGCCTGGCCACAACACTGGCAGGAGATGCAATGCTTTGTGCAGGGCCCTGTGAGCAGCACAAGGCACAGGAACAGGAACTGGGGTCCCTTGTCCACCTACTCTGGCTTCCTCTCTCCTCCCACATCTGCTACTATTTTAGTCCAGGACGATCAGTAATGATGTGCATAAGTCACAGCTTCCCATCTGTGCCCCAGCCGAGACTGACGGTGTGAAAATTCTGTTCATCAACAGCTGTTGTTCATCTTCTGGGGAAGGAACACATATTAAATAACTCAGTTTTACTGACATAATAATCTTCCAAACTGCATGCATGATGATTTATCCCATGAGTACATGTTAAATGCCTGCTATGTTCCAGGCTGTGCACTGAGTGTCCTGGACACTGAGAGTGAATCCCCAAGGAGCTTGCTGTGATCACCATTGACCTGCCTCACTGTGGTCACAAAATGATGGAGAGAGGACAGACGCCCATTTAGAGGTCATGAGGTCACAGGAAATTGCAGTAATTCGTGACAAATAGACTATTTCCCATATTGTTTCTAGGTAACATCTCACAGCAGGTTAAAATAGAAATATAAACAATTGTCTGTATGCTATAAACTTCACCCCAAGGCAGTGCTGTGTTTTTCCCAATTCTTCTGTCATCATCATATGATTCTGATCTCCTGGTATGTGACCAGTGCAATTAGCAGGAGAAGCAGAAGATGCAAATGAACATCTGCGAGTTTGGACCCACTCACCCATCATGCGAGCTGACCCGACCCGTGGGACCCAGGACACTGGAGAGGAGGACTCGATGGGAAGAGAGGGGGAGACAGAGAAGAGGGGCCAGTACGAGGAGGGGGAGAGAGAAACACGGAGACACTGAGAGCAGCAGAAATTAGTAAGGGGGAGAGAGAGAGAGAGAGAGAGAGAGAGAGAGAGAGAGAGAGAGAGAGAGAGAGAGAGAGAGAGAGAGA
>NW_007737204.1:21852-23729 GCF_000696425.1 Galeopterus variegatus | reverse complement strand
TAGTTGATTTTCATGTCCCTTACTGATTCCTCCCTCCACTCTCCCTCTCCCACCTCCCACCATTAACATCATAGTTGTTCGCTTGTCTTAACAAGTTCAAGGAATTGTGATTGTTGTATCTTCATCCCTTCCTGCCCCCCCGCCCATTGTTTGTGTATTTATTTATTTATTTTTAGCTCCCACAAATAAGTGAGAACATGTGGTATTTCTCTTTCTGTGCTTGACTTATTTCACTTAATATTCTTCTAGGTCCATCCATGTTGCTGTTAGTGGTAGTATTTCATTCTTTTTTATAGCAGAGTAGAATTCCATTGTGTAAATATACCATGTTTTCTATATCAATCATCTGATGATGGACATTTGGGCTGGTTCTAACTCTTGGCTATTGTAAAGAGTGCTGCAATGAACATTGGGGAACAGGTATATCTTCGACTTGATGATTTCCATTCCTCTGAGTATATTCCCAGCAGTGGGATAGCTGGGTCATATGGCAGATCTATCTATAATTGTTTGAGGAACCTCTGTACCATTTTCCATAAAGGCTGCACCATTTTTCAGTCTCACCAACAATGTATAAGACTTTCTTTTTCTCCACGTCCTTGCCAGCATTTATCATTCACAATCTTTTGGATATTAGCCATCCTAACTGGGGTGAGATGGTATCTCAGTGTGGTTTTGATTTGTATTTCCTGAATGCTGAGAGATGTTGAGCATATTTTCATGAGTCTGTTGGCCATTCGTATATCCTCCTTTGAGAAATGCCTCTTCAGCTCCTTCTCCCATTATTTAATTGGGTTACTTGTCTTTTTGCTGTAGAGTTGTTTGAGTTCCTTGTATATTCTGGATATTAATCCTTTGTCAGACATATATTTTGCAAATATTTTCTCCCACTTTGTTGGTTGTCTTTTAACTCTGTGAATGTTTCTTTTGCTGTGCAGCAGCTTTTTAGTTTGCTATAATCCCATTTGTTTATTTTTCCTTTGGTTGCCTGTGCTTTTGGGGTCCTATTCATGAAGTCTGTGCCCAGTCTTACTTCCTGGAGTGTTTCTCCTATGTTTTCTTCGAGGGGTTTTATTGTCTCAGGGTGTATACTTAATTTTTTAATCCTTTTTGCGTTGATTTTGGTATATGGTGAGAGGTACAGGTCTAGTTTCATTTTCCTGCATATAGATATCCAATTATCCCAGCACCATTTGCTGAAGAGGCAGTCTCTTCCCCAGTGTGCAGACTTGGTGCCTTTGTCAAAGATCAGATGGTTGTAGGTGTGTGAGTTGATTTCTGGATTCTCTGTTCTATTCCATTGATCTGTGTGTCTGTTTTTATGCCAGTACCATGCTGCGTTGGTTACCATAGCTTTGTAGTATATTTTAAAGTCAGGTTGTATTATGCCTCCAGCATTATTATTTTTTTGCTCAGAATTGCTTTGGCTAATTGTGGCCTTTTGTTATTCTATATCAATATTATGATATTTTTTTCCATTTCAGAGAAAAATGTCATTGGAATTTTGATGGGGATTGCATTGAATCTGTATATCACTTTGGGTAATATGGACATTTTCACAATGTTAATTCTTACAATCCAAGAGCATGGGATATCCTCTTTAATTTCTCTTAACAGTGGTTTGTAGTTCTCATTGTAGAGATTTTTCACATCCTTGGTTAACTTCATTCCTAAGTATTTTATTTTTTTGGTGGCTATTGTAAATGGGCAGGCTTTCTTGACTTCTTTTTCTGCATGTCCACTATTGGAGTATAGAAATGCTACTGATTTTTGTGTGTTGATTTTGTATCCTGCAACTTTGCTGAAATCATTTATCAACTCTTTTAAGAGTTTTTTTTGTAGAGGCTTTAGGCTGTTCAATATATAGGACCATATCA
>NW_007737204.1:16484-21043 GCF_000696425.1 Galeopterus variegatus | reverse complement strand
TATTGATTTGCATATGTTGAACCAACCTTGTATCCCTGGGATGAATCCCACTTGATCATGGCCTATAATTTTGCCTATGTGTTGCTGTATTCTGTTAGCTAGTATTTTTTGAGGATTTTTGTGTCTATATTCATCAACGATATTGGCCTGTAGTTTTCTTTTCTTGTTGTATCTTTGTCTGGTTTTGGTATCAGGATGATGTTTGTTTGCTTCATAGAATGAGTTTGGGAGAATTGCCCCTGTTTCTATCTTTTGGAATAGTTTGTAGAGAATTGGTATCAATTCCTCTTTGAAGTGTTTGTAGAATTCTGCAGTGAACTCATCTGGTCCTTAGCTTTTCTTTGTTGGGAGCCTTCTGATAATAGCCTCAATCTCTTTTATTGTTATTGGTATGTTCAGATATTCTACATCTTCTTGGCTCAGCTTTGGTAGTTTGTATGTGTCCAGAAACTTGTCCATTTCCTCCAGGTTTTCAAATTTGTTGGCATATAATTGTTCATAGTAGTCTCTAATGGTTTCTTGTATCTCTGAGGTATCAGTTGTAATATCACCTTTTTCATTTCTAATTGTTGTTATTTGGGTCATCTCTCTTCTTTTTCTAGTTAGCCTTGCTAATGGTTTGTCAATTTTATTTATCTTTTCAAAAAAACAACTTTTTGATTCATTGATCTTTTGTATCATTTTTTGGGTTTCTATTTCATTTTCTGCTCTGATCTTAATTATTTCTTTCCATTTGCTAACTTTGGGTTTGGATTTTTCTTGTTTTCCTAGTTCTTTAAGGTGAAGTGTAAGGTTCTTTACTTGCCATCTTTCCATTCTTCTGAAGTAAGCATTTAATACGATAAATTTCCCCCTTAATACTGCTTTTGCAGTATCCCAAAGGTTTTGGTATGGTGTATCATTATTTTCATTAGTTTCAATAAATTTTTTGATTTCCACTTTAATTTCTTCCTGGACCCATATGTCATTAAGTAGGGTGCTGTTTAATTTCCATTTGTTTGTATAGTTTCCAGAGTTTCATTTATTGATTTCTAATTTTAATCCATTGTGATCTGAAAAAATACATGGAATAACTCGTTTTTTTGAATTTGTTGAGATTTGATTTGTGATCTAACATGTGATCTATCCTGGAGAATGTTCCATGTGCTGATGAGAAAAATGAATATTCTGAGGCTCTTGGATGGAATGTTCTGTAGATATCTGCCAAGTTCAATTGGTCTAAAGCGTTGTTTAAATCTTGTGTTTCTCTGCTGATTCTTTGCCTAAATGATCTGTCCAATATTGAGAGTGGGGTGTTAATGTCCCCTGCTATTATGGTATTAGTGTCTGTCTCATTCTTTGGGTCTAATAATGTTTGCTTTATAAATCTAGCCACTCCGACATTGGGTACATATATACTTATGATTGTTATGTATTCTTGATGGATAAATCCTTTTATCATTATATAGAGGCCTTCTTTATCTCTTTTTATGGTTTTTGGTTTAAAGTTTATTTTAAAGAATAGCTGCTCCAGCTTGTTTTTCATTTCTGTTTGCATGGCATATCTTTTTCCATCCCTTCCCTCTTAGTCTATGGGTGTCTTTACAGGTCAGGTGAGTCTCTTGAAGGCAGCACATAGTTGGGTCCACCTTTTTAATCCAGTCAGTCTGTGTCTTTTGAGTGGGGAATTTAATCCTTTTACACTGAGTTGTTATTGAAAGGTGTTGACTTACTCCTAGCATTTTATTGATTTTTGTTTGGCTGTCTTAAGTATCTTTTGTTCCTTTTTTCTGATTTACTGTTTGTTTTCTGTGTTTGTTGGTTTCTTGGGGTGGTAGGTAAACCTTTTTTTCTCTTTATTGTTAGCAGTTTTATTCTGGTGGGTTTTGTTTTTTCTTGAGTATTTATGGCAGTGGTGGTTGTTTTTCAGGTACCAAACCCAGTACTCCATTGAGAATTTCTTGTAAGGCTGGTCATGTGGTAGTGAACTCCTGCAGTTTTTGTTTGAGAGATATACTATTTGTCCTTCATTTCAGAAGGATAGCCTTGCTGGGTAAAGTATTCTTTGCTGGAAATCTTTGTCTTTTAGTATTTTGAATATATCATCCCAGGCTTTTAGGGTTTCTGATAAAAGGTTGGATGTTAGTCTGATTGGGGCTCCCTTATGGGTGACTTAATGGTTCTCTCTTGCAGCTTTTAAGATTCTCTATTTGTCTTTGAGTTTTGTCAATTTGACAATAACATGTCTTGGAGAGGACCTTTTTGGGTTGAATATGTTTGGGAATCTATGAGCTTCCTGAATCTGAAGATCTGTGTCTTTTCCTGTACCTGGGAAGTTTTCTACCATTATTTCATTGACTATGTTTTCTGTGCCATTTCCTTTTTCCTCTCCTTCTGGAATACCCATGATTTGAATATTTGAATGCTTAAGGTTGTCTGTTATCTCTCTTAGATTACCTTCAGTTTTTAATTCTTTTTTTTTCTTTTCTTTTCTTTTTTTTTTTTTTTTTTTTTTTTTTTTTTTGGTCCTCGTGTTATTTCAAACATCCCATCTTCAAGGTCCAAAGTTTTCTCTTCTGCTTGTTCTAGCCTGCTGGTTAAACTCTGTTGTGTTTTTTATTTCATTGAATTAATTCTTCAGCTCAGCAAGCTCTGCTGCCTTCTTTTTCAGGGCATTGATTTCTTTGTACATTTCTTCCTTCAGGTCCTGTATACTTTTTCTCATTTCATTGTGTTGTCTGAGTTTTCTTGTATCTCATTTAGCATCCTTAGAATAGTTGCTCAAAATTCCTTGTCAGTCATTTCAAGGACTCCCTGTTCTGTAGGATCTAGAGCCTGAGAGTTATTATTGCCCTTTGGTGGTGTTGTACTTTCTTGATTTTTCATATTTCTGGTATCTTTCCTTTGGTGTTTAGTCATTGTGGCGGGCGATTTCACAGTCCACTCATTTGACCCTAATGTCTGGCTAGGATCCTGCAGGGACTGCCAATTTGGCATGGCTGCCTTGGTGCCTGTGGGTGGGAGGCTTGAGCCTCTCAGGGCTGCAGGGACTCGCCTAGGCTGGATGTCCCACAGTGGTGCCTACCTACTCTGGCACTAGTGCCTTGGGGTGCATGTCCTCCATCAGGCTCTCTAACTGGCCTCTGACTTCCCTGCCAGCACCTCCCCTGGTACCCTCCCATGCAGATGCCACACACATCCCTGCCTTCATACCTAGATACATGTTAGGTTCTTGCCTGGAGCATCCCCCCTGTCCTCTCTTCTTAAACAGGAGAAGATTCGGTTCTCAGGCTTGGATGCAACATATTTGTGCTTGAGTCCTAGCTGAATCTCTCCGGCAAACTACTTAACTTGGTTTCTCATGTATAAAATGGGCTGATTGTTGTTACACCCACCTCAAAGGGTTGCTCTAAAGATCAACTAAAATAATCCACGGAAAGCATAGTAAATGCTCAATAATGTCAACAGCCACTATCACCAACGTCAGTCATTGTTGTCATCATCATCATCATCATCATTTTTTTCCTTCCTAATTTAAATCCCACTTTCCTTCTTAATCCAGATTTTCCTCTGAACTCCTACTTTACACACAGACAGGACTACTGGAAAATAACCCCCCAAAATTTAAGCTCCATTTACATCACTTTAGAATATCTTCTAATCTTTACTAATTGACGAATACGAAAGTTGGATTTAATTTACTGTCTCACTGTACTTGCACTGTACCAGGGTGAGCTGCACAAATCACACAGAGCAAAGGGAGCCACTGAGCACAGTAGGTTATCCTTTTAAGGGACAAAAATTCCGGTGTTTCTTCCCTTGTATTGTTTATGTTACAGAATAAATATATACAAATGAAATAACTGAGTATAAATGCCCTATGCTCTTGCTGTATATAGTTACAAAACCAAGCACAATTATAAATTGTATAAGAACAAGAATGCAAACTGATACAATTAAAAGCATCTAGATTCATTTAAAGTAATGGGTCTCTTTCTTTCTCACCTCTCCCTTCCCCTCCCTCTTCCCCTCTCCTGTCTCTGTCTGTCCTCTCTCCCCCTCCCTCTTTTCTCCCCCCTCCCCCTCACTCTACCCCCCCACCAGCGTGTTATTTTATTTTTCTAGAGAGAGACTGTGTGGCTTCCTGGTTTTCTGCTTTAATGGGGGCCTTGGCGGCTCGGTTTCTGTGGCATTAGCATACAGCTGCGGGCTCTGGGCCGGCCCCACTGTGTCCAGTTCCACTGTGTCCACCCTTGTCCCCAACCACGGAACAATCAGCAGCTCTGAACAGGCCACTTCAGGCCCATCGCCTCATGTCTGGGCTGACACTGGCTCACCCTGTGCAGGAGCACGTGCCTCTCTGTCTCTTTGTCTCTCTGTGTGTGTCTCTCTGTCTGTCTCTCTGTCTCTCTCTCTCACACACACACACACACATGCACACACACACGCACGCACACACACACACACGCACGCACACACACACACACCCTCTTCTGAGGGTCAGTATTGACTGGCTGCCTTTACATTTGATCGTCCATGCTGTTTCCTTCCCTCCCTCGCCTCCTGTTACTTTTCTTTTG
>NW_007737204.1:14936-15338 GCF_000696425.1 Galeopterus variegatus | reverse complement strand
CAAGGATTAAAATAATGTGACCCAATACACTTTTGGACTGAAATATATTTCTAGATGTTTTTGAATCTGCTGTGATACTATGGAGGTCCAAGACCACTTTGTAAAAGGCAGCAAAGGAAAACATCAGATTTATGCACGATTAAGGTTGACATTGTCATTGGGGTCACTTGTATGTAACTAGACACTTTTTAATGGTAATACTTGGCCACAGAAGTCATAACTGTTGATCCTCTAACTGAGGTTGTTCTGTTACTCTCCATCCAACGGTCCCAGGACCTGTCACAGAAACTTCTTTTGCCAATGAGGTTGACCCAGGTCCTGTCAGAGTGAACATTCGAGTGGGGAGTTGAGGACTCACTCACCAGCCCTTGAAATATGGTTCCACGTGTGCTGGGTCTGATT
>NW_007737204.1:12508-13075 GCF_000696425.1 Galeopterus variegatus | reverse complement strand
AATTTTCAGGTAAAAATTATCTGTAGAACATGCTTGTTTTGAAAATAAGAAAGGGGGTGGTTAAACATTTTTCCCTGAAACTCCTAGATGGTTTACTTTACTTGATTACAATCTGCAAGAAATAGAATTTTAAAACCTTAGAATAAATACTTGATACAGTAAAATTTCATTGCTGTCTTTTAAGATAGGACTCAAGAGAATAAAGTTATTTGAAGTTGTGAATCATATGCTGAGCACATCTGTAACGCAGTAGAGATTTTCCCAACATTTTATTATAAAAGTTTCAAACACAGAGACGAGGTAACAGAGTCGTAGGGCGAACGCCCGCGCACACACACCCCACCTGGACTCTACGGTCACCACTGCAGTGCATTTGCTTCACCACCACGTCTGCCCATCTATAGTAGGACTGTTACAAAAAGCACTTGACCAGGTTTGAGCTGTGTGCTCCCTAAGGAAGAGTCACCTGGTCTTTGATTGGTATATTTATCTCAACTTCCAAAAATTGTTTAAAGTGTTTAAAATGTTGAACAGAAAGAAAAAGCAAATTACTTGCAGGGCTCTACT
>NW_007737204.1:9835-10612 GCF_000696425.1 Galeopterus variegatus | reverse complement strand
CCCGCAGCCCCTGGCAACCACCATTCTACTCTCTACTTCTACGAGAGCAACGTTTTTAGATGCCACGTGTGGGTGAGATGTTGCAGTATTTGTCTTTCTGTACCTGGCTTATTTCGCGTAGCATATTGTCTTTCAGGTTCATCCGTGCTGTCTCAAATGACAGAATTTCCTCTTTTTGTTTTTAAGGCTGAATAGTTTTCCATTGTGTACCACACTTTATCCATTTATCCGCTGATGGACAGTTAGGTCGATTCCACGTCTTGGCTGTTGTGAACAGTGCTGCAGTGAACATGGCAGCCAGATGTCTCTTTCACGTAACTGATGTCAATTCCTTTGGAAGTTTACCCAGAAATGGGAGTGCTGGATCATACGGTAGTTCTATTTTTAGTTTTTTGAGAAACCTCCATAATGTTTTGCAAAATGGCTGTACTGATTCACATTCCCACCCACAGACTGCCAGAGTCCCCTTTCTCCACATCCTTAGCTGTCATCTTTTTGATAATAGCCATTCTAATAGGCGTGAGGTGATATCTCACTGTGGTTTTCATCCTCATTTCCCTGATGATTAGTGATGTGGATCGTTTTTCCATGTGTTGGCCATTTGTATGTCTTTTCTTGAGAAATGTCTATCCAGCACCTTTGCCTATTTTAGATTAGGTTATTTGTTTTCTTGTTATTGAGTTGTTTGAGTGCCTTACGTATTTTGGATACTTGCCCCTCACCTCATCAGATGTATGATTTGCACGTATCTTCTCCCGATCTGTGGCTTGTCTCTTC
>NW_007737204.1:7317-8452 GCF_000696425.1 Galeopterus variegatus | reverse complement strand
GTCACCCGCACCGTGCTCAGCCAGTGAGTGCACTGGCCATCCCTATATAGGATCCGAACCCATGGCGGGAGCGCTGCTGCGCTCCCGGTGCCACACTCTCCCGAGTGCGCCACGGGGTCAGCCCATTCCTAAGTATTTTTAATGCTGTTGTAAGTGGGATTTTTTTAAGGTTTCTTTTTTCAGATAGTTAATTGTTAGTGTATAGATATGCTACTGATTTTTGTATGTTGATTTTGGATTCTGCAACTTTACCAAATTTGTTCATCAGTTCTAACAGTTTTTTGGTGGAGTCTTTTATGGTTTTCTATATGTAAGATCATGTCATCAGCAAACAGAGACACGTATACTTCTTCCTTCCCTATTTAAATGCCTTTTTTTTCTTGTCTAATTGCTCTGTCTAGGACTTCTAGTCCTATGTTGAACAGAAGTGGTGAGAGTGGGCATCCTTGTCTTGTTCCTGATCTTAGAGGAAAAACTTCCAACTTTTCACCATTGAGTATGGTGTTAGCTGTGGACTTGTCATATACAGTCTTTACTGTTGAGGAACATTCCTTCTATATCTAATTTGTTGAGAGTTTATTTTTATTATGAAAGGATATGAATTTTGTCAAATGCTTTCTCTTCATTTATTGAGATGATCATATGGTTTTTGTTCTTCTAGTATAATGTTTTGAGGTTCATCCACTTTGCAGAATGTATCAGCACTTATTTCTTTTCATGGCTGAATAATACTCCCTTGTGTGGATAGACAACATTTAGAGCACATTGGTTTATTTATTGATCAGTTAATGGACATTTGGGTTGCTTCCTCTTCTGGCTATTCTGAATAGTGCTGCTTTGGGCATTGGTGTACAAGAATTTGTTTGAATAACCTTTTCAATTCTTTTGGATATATACCTAGGAGTGCAATTGTTGGGTCATGTGGTAATTCTATGTATAACTTTATGAGGGACCATCAAAACATTTTCTACAGCAGCTGCACAGTTTGTATTCCTATCAGCAATGTTTAGGGGTTCCAATTTTTCCGCATCCTCACCAATAAAATTATCCCCCCCTTTTTTTTATTACGGCCATTCTACGGGGTGTGAAGGGGTATCTCATTGTGGTTTTGATTTGCATTTCCCTAATGATAAAT
>NW_007737204.1:1796-6497 GCF_000696425.1 Galeopterus variegatus | reverse complement strand
CATCCTTGTTTTATTCCAGATCTCAGGGATAAGATTTCAGCTTTCAGTCATTCACCACTGAGTGTGACATTTAGCTGTGATTTTTTCATAAATACCCTCTATCAGATGGGGGAAGTTCAATTCTATTGCTATTGGTTTTTTTTAGTGTTTTAATTGAAAAAAGCATGTTTGATTTTGCCAAATGCTTTTCTGGAATCAATTGAGATGATAGTGTTTTTTCCCCCTTTATTCTATTAAAGGGGTGTGATACATTGGTTTATTTTTATATGGTGACCCACCCTTACATTCCTAGGGTAAATCTTGGTCATGGTGTATAGTACTTTTAATAGTGCTGCTGGGTTGGTTTGCTAATATTCTGCTCATGATTTTTGCATTTAAATTTATAAGGGATATTGGTCTATAGTTTTCTTTTCTTGTAGTGTTTTTGTCTGGCTTTGGTATCAGATAGTGCTGGCCTCATAGAATGGTTCCCCCCTCTTCTATTTTTTGGAAGAGTTCAAGAGGATTCATGTTAATTCTTCTTTAAATGTTTGGTAGATCTCACTAGTGATGGTTATCTGATCCTGGGCTTTTCTTTGTTGGGAGGTTTTTGATTATTGATTCAGTATCTTACTTGTTATAAGTCTGTTGTATTAATCTGTTTCTGTTGCTTATAACAGAATATCTGAAACTGGGTTATTAATAAAGAAATGAAATTTATTCCTTTGAGTTTTGGAGACTGGTAAGTCCAAAGTCCAGGGAACACATCTGCTGAGGGCCTTCTACAGTAACACAGGGTGTCACACAGCGAATGGGCTAAGTAAGAGAGCTAACTAACCTCCTCCCTTGCTCTCCTTTTAAAGCCTCAGAAGCACACACATAACCACCCATTAAACCATCACTGAATCAATCCATTCATGAAGGTACAGTCCTCACAATCTAATCACTTCTTAAAGGTCCCACCTTTCAATAACCATAATAGGACTTCCCACCATCTTAACACTGTTACATTGGGGAAGAAGTTTCCAGTCTATGAACCTTTGGGGGACACATTTAACCCATAGCATCTGTTGAGATTTTCTATTTCAACTCAAGTCAATTTTTAGTTTGTATATTTCTAGGAATTTGTCCATTTCATTTAGGTTATCTAATTGGTTGCCACATAATCATTTATTATATTCTCTTATAATGCTTTATTATTACTGTAAGGTTGGTAGTAATGACTCTGCTTTCATATCTGATTTTAGTAATTTGAGTCTTTTTTCTTAGTCCATCTAGCTAGAGGTTTGTCAATCTTGTTGATCTTTTCAAGAATCAACTTTTGATTTTATCTATTGTTTTCTGTTCTCTATTTTATTTATCTCTGCTCTAATCTTTATTATTTCCTTTTTTCTGCTAGCATTGGGTTTAGTTTGTTTTCTTTTTGATTCTTTAAGGTATAAAATGAGGTTATTGAACTGAGAGATCTTTCCTTTCATTATGTAGGCATTTATAGCTATAAATTCCCCTCAAAAACTGCTTTCACTGGGTCTCATAAATTTTTGTATGTTGTATTTACATTTTTATTCACCTCTAAGTATTTCTTTTTTTTTTTTTTTTGTCTTTTTCATTACCGGTAAGGGGATCACAACCCTTGGTGTGGTGTTGCCCGCACCGCGCTCAGCCAGTGAGCGCACCACACCGGCCAGTCCTATATAGGATCCGAGCCCGTGGCGGGAGCGTCGCTACGCTCCCAGTGCCGCACTCTCCCAAGTGCGCCATGGGGCCGGCCCCACCTCTAAGTATTTCTAATATCCCTTTTGATTTCTTCTTTGACCCACTGGTTGCTTAAGAGTGTGTTATTTAATTTTCACAAATTTGTGAATTTTTCAGTTTTCCTTCTGTTATTGATTTCTAGCTTTATTCCATTGTGGTTGAAGAATATACTTTTATGATCTTTTAAAATTTATTGACACTTGTTTTGTGGCCTCTCCTGAAGAACGTTCTGTATGTTCCTGAGAAGAATGTGCATTCTACTGTTGTTGAGTGGTGTATTCTATGCAAGTCTGTTAGGTTTAGGTGGTTTATAGTGCTGTTCAAGTCCTCTACTATTTCCTTACTGATTTTCCAGCTGGTTGTTCTATCCATTATTGAAAGTGGGATATTGAAGTCTCCAATCATTATTTTAGAAATATATATTTCTTTCCTCAATTCTGTTAACTTTTGCTTCATATTTTTGCACTCTGCTGTTAAGTGTGTATATGGTTATAATTGTTATATCTTTCTGAAAGGATTTTGAAGGATAATTTTGACTACACAGAATTTTACCTTAGTCAGTGACTCTTTGGCTTCAGCCACAGTTAAAATGCAGTACCAGTGAATTTATAATCTGTTCTGTTTACTTCCACAAAAGGACTTGAAATGTCTTATAATGAGATCGTTATTTTAAATAAATGATACTCAGATTAGAGATGACTTCTAATAACAACCATAGATAATAGTTTTTATTTCTTGCTCCACATGCAGAGGGAGAGAAAAGTTGATATATCAAGCTCTAGGATGTTATAGTTAATTTGACTGGACCTCTGTACTTCCTTGAAGACAAGGTAGAAAGCAAAATGAAATGGATTATAGCAACTCAATATTTGAGAAGAGGAATTACTGTTATTCTCAAGAGCAGGTTATACATTTTATTTCCCTATTACCAGACTCTTAAATAAAATTCCTGCATGTGTTATATGGTGACAGAGTTTGGATGTTATTGTCCCCCCAAAGTTCATGTCAAAATCTGATCCCCAGTGTGGCTGTGTTGGGAGCAGTTTGGGTCATGGGGGTGGATCCCTCATGAGTGGATTAATGCTCGCCCTGGGGGGACGGGTCATGAGTGATTTCTCACTTTTATTAGTTCCCACAAAAGCTGGTTGTTTAAAAGACCCTGGCACCTCCTCTCTCTCTCTTGCTTCCTCTCGCCATGTGATCTGCTTGTACCCACCAGCTGCCTGCCACTTTCTGCCATGAGCAGAAGCATCCTGAGGCCAGTGCCAGATGTAGCTGTCCCAGAATCAGGAGCCAAATAAACCTCTTTATAAACTACCCAGTCTCAGGTATTCTGTTATAGCAGCACAAAAATGGACTAATACAGTATATATGCTGCTTTTTCTAAATTAATCCCTTTGTTTTTTAAGTCATTTTCTTTCTTTCTCCCCTCTCTCTTCCTCAGCCCAATCAGATAACAAATGTTTACATGCAGCTTTAAATGCTGGTTATTTTTACCTCAATGGGATAGATGCCTAAGACTAAGACTGCTACATTGAAGAATGTGTTTGTTTTTTGTTGTTGTTGTTTGATTTGGTTTAGTTTTTAAGAAGAGTGTCAGAATCCATCAAAAATAAAGAAAGCTAAACAAACAAAAAACAAACAAACAAAAAAATAAAGAAAGCTACAAAAACATCAAATTACCACTAGCAATGTCTGAAAATGTCTTTCTCCACTCATGCCACCAACATTAGAATTTTCCCTTCCTTTAAAGTCCCTTCCCTTGGGTGGGGGAACGGCAGCACACAGTTGTCATTTACACTACTTTCCCTGTCTCTCATGTGGCTGAGCGTCTCCTCTGGTTTACTGGCTGTTTTGCTTTCTTCTCTGAACAGCCATATTCAAATCCTGTGCCAATTGGTAGGTTCTCTATCTTTTATTGATATTAGGACTTTATCTTTTGACTAGGTATATTTTGCCATTCAAAGAATATTTGCGGTTGACTGTCTTTTATTTTATAGCTTCTGGGTTTGTCATCGTTAAAAGTAAATCCCTGGCCCTTCAGTTATATATGCATTCTCTAGAATACTCTACTATCTGAATTGCTTGGCCTTAAATTTTTTTTGTATCATGCAAATGTTTGTCTTATTTAGGTTTTAGATTAAGCATTTTTAATGTGTCTGAAATGAGGTAAAGGCCCAATTTTGTCTTATCCTCCATCTGCCGCTAAGTTCATCCACCCAAACTGGTCCACTGCAAATGTCAGTTCATGGACAGAAGTTTGAGGGTGTCCCAGTGAGTGCCGTGAAAAGTGACAGATGCCATTTGGTTGTCAGTTCCCTTGGAAGGGGGAGGGGAAAGCATCCCTTCTAAGATTGACACTGAAAACCCCTTGGCTCTGTGCAAAACGTTCACTGAGGTCAAGTCTGGGGTTATGGAAGATTTGGGCATAGAGTCTTGATGGGATCACTAGGAAATGAGTGACTCTTTCCCATGGGGGCTGTAGGAAACAGCAGGTTACATTTTGAGAGGAACGGAGGTGTCTGAGGAGCTGAGCACAGCTCAGTAGGCACCGGGCTTACAACTCAGATTCCAACCTGAGCCGACCCCCTCGCAGCCCCGAAAAGAAGTGCAGGAGCCTGTTTGTTCCACAGCATCTCTAACACGGACACTGCAGTGGAAGGACCCGGGCAGTGTGTGACCCTGGCCCTTAGCCACTGTGCCTTCTGCTTCCCTCATTTCCGTTTACCTGCTGCTTCCTATCTGTGTGCATGCTGAAGGCATTGCAGTTTGGTTTTAACTTTAAACCTACGTTTCCCCATTTGAATCTAGCTCAGGTTCATACATGACTGACATTTCCCCACTGGGCCATAGGAGTAGAAGTGACGGGAGGACCAGGAGGAGAAGGCAGGTGCTGCAGCTCGCATGTCATTGGGCATCGGGTGTGACCTCTCTCTGTGCTGTCCCAGAGGGTAGCTTACACCCCGG
>NW_007737204.1:0-1786 GCF_000696425.1 Galeopterus variegatus | reverse complement strand
GTCATTGGGCATCGGGTGTGACCTCTCTCTGTGCTGTCCCAGAGGGTAGCTTACACCCCGGGAACCGACAGGGCTTGAGGGTGCTCTCAAGTGGAAGTGACAATGGAGACTCAGGAAGTGCCGTGTAGACAGTAAAACGCGGTGGAAGCCGGGCCAGGCTGCACCACTGCCTGCATGGAGCGGGCAGAGGGCAGGATGGATGGAGACTCGACCGCCCTCTGAGTGCAGACGGTCACTTTCCACAGTTCTGCTAAGGACTCTAGCACTGGAAGAAGTAATTTAATTTAAAGTTTTGCAAATACCTCGTTATTTACATTGGAGAGTCAAATTTATTAAGGAACATGGAGACTTTGGGATATTGTAATCTAACTTGCAGTTAATTCTGTATCACTTTGAGAAAGACGTTTCAGTTATAAAAAGGGTGTGTTTCGACATCCGATGACTTCCATGGGCACCTTTAAAACCACACACACACACGTGCAGNGTGCCAGATGTAGCTGTCCCAGAATCAGGAGCCAAATAAACCTCTTTATAAACTACCCAGTCTCAGGTATTCTGTTATAGCAACACAAAAACAGACTAATACATATGGTTATCACTTCTGTTGCCAGCCCATCTCCACCAGTACTGTCACCAGCACTGCTGCTTGTGGTGGCCAGCACTCACTGAGCCCTTCTCCTGTGCCATGTGCTGGCACATACTCCCTCTGTCACTCCTCCACAGCTCTCTGATGTGGACCAGCCAGTCCCTGTTCCACTGGCTGGGAATTGGAGGATCTGCCCAAGGCCGTATGGAATAGTCCAACTGGGCCAGCAGCAGACACCACTCCAGGCATTACCCCTTCCTGGGGCCTTTCCCCCTTGACAAATGGGAAAGCTGAAAACAGAACAATCCCCTGGGGAAGGTTATTCTTCCAGAGGCCTCACTTCCTGGAAATCTAGGAAACCTACAAGAATGGTTGGGAGTCCTTAGTGTGGCTTCGACACATGCCCACAGCCACCTGTGGTGTGCTGGCTGGGCCTGCTGGCCANTATATACGTCTAGCCTTATGCAAGTACCACAATGTCTCGGTTACTGTTGTTTATAGTAGGTTTTAAAATCGTTAAGTATGATATTCAATTTTGTTCTTTTTTTCCCCCAAAATAGTTTTGGCTATGAACTCAGGATTAGCATTTTCATTACTATGAAAGATGCCCTTAGCTTGATTAAATCTTTCTACAATGTATACACAGATCATAACATCTCATTTTACTGCATAAATATATATAATTATTATTTGTCAATTAAAAATTTTTAAAAACCACACACCAAAAATGCTCCTGGGATTTTGATAGGATTGTATTGCATCTGTAGATTGTTTGGGGTGAAACTGCCATCTTAACAACATGAAGTTTTCAAATCCATGAACACAGATGTCTATTTATTCATGTTGGCATTCATTTCTTTCAGAATTTTTTTTTAGTTTTCAGTGTACAAGTCTTGCACTACTTTCTAATGTAGACAATTGATTATTGTGTGTTGATCTTGTATCCTGCAACTTTGCTGAATCACTTATTATCTCTAATGGTTATTTTGTGGATTATTTACAAGTACATCATCTGAGAATAGAAATGGTTTTACCTTTTTTTTTTTTTTCCAATGTGGATGTCCTTTATCTCTTTTTCTTGCCTAATTGCTCTGGCTAGAACTTCCAATACAATGTGGAATATAAGTGGTAAAAGCAGACATCCTTGTTTTATTCCAGATCTCAGGGATAAGATTTCAGCTTTCAGTCATTCACCACTGA
>NW_007737203.1:55385-55704 GCF_000696425.1 Galeopterus variegatus | reverse complement strand
GAACAACCTAACACTACATCTTAAAGAACTAGAAAAACAAGAACAATCCAAACCTAAAGTTCGTAGACGAAAAGAAATCATCAAGAACAGAGCAGAAGTTAATGAAATTGAAACTCAAAAAACAATACAAAAGATCAACGAATCAAAAAGTTAGTTTTTTGAAAAGATAAATAAAATTGACAAACCATTAGCATGGGTAAGAAAAAAAGAAGAGAGAAGATTCAAATAACAAAAATTAGAAACGAAAAAGGTGATATCACAACTGATCCATCTGAAATACAAGGAATCATTCGAGACTACTATGAACAACTATACGCCA